>NW_027555928.1:0-25311 GCF_003287225.1 Phascolarctos cinereus
TCTTACACACTGCAACAGAAAGAATACGAGGAATGTTAATAAGTGCTGAGAAAATCTCAACCTTACAACGCGGGTTCTGTATAGCCGTGTACTACCTGGACCGAATTGCTTAGAGAACGATGGAGTCATCCTTCCACTTTTCTCTTTCAAGCAAAGAGATATCTTGTATCAATTCGATGGCCTGCTTTAAGCTTTCCTAACTTTACAATTTGCAAAATAAAGAACATGAGGAATGTTAGCAAGAGCTGAGAAAATCTCAACCTTGCAAGGCGGGTTCTATAAACCAGGCTGCTGCCCAGACCGAATTGCTTAGAGAACGTTGGAGTTATCCTTCCACTTTTCTCTTTCAGAGAAAGAGATATCTTTTAGCAATTCGATGTCGTGCGTTAAGCCTCCCTGTCTTTACAAACTGCAAAAGACAGAATACGAGAAACGTTAGCAAGTGCTGACAACATCTCAACGTTACAACGCGAGTTCTCTATACCAGGGTTCTACCCAGACCTAATTGCTTAGAGAGCGTTGGAGTTATACTTCCACTTTTCCCTTTCAAACAAAGAGATATCTTTTACCTGATAAAAGTCCTGCTTTAAGCTTCCCTCTCTTTACAAACTGCAAAACAAAGACTACGGGGAATGTTAGCAAGTGCTGAGAAAATCTCAACCTTATAAGGCGGGTTCTGTATACTAGGCTGCTGCAAGGATAGAATTTCTTATAGAACGTTGGAGTTATCCTTCCACTTTTCTCTTTCAGACAAAGAGACATCTATTAGCTGTTGGATGTTCTGCGTTACGCTTCCCTGTCTTTACAAACTACAAAAGAAAGAATACGAGAAATTAAAGCAAGTGCTGAGCAAATCTCACCCATACAACGCTGGTTTTGTATAGTCGGTTACTGCCTGGACCGAATTGCTTACAGGACGTTGGAGATATCCTTCCACTTTTCTCTTTCAAACAAAGATGACTTTGAGCTGTAGCATGTCCTGCCTTAAGCTTCCTATCTTTACAAATTGCAAAATAAAGAACATGAGGAATGTTAGCAAGTGCTGAGAAAATCTCAACCTTACAACGCGGGTTGTGTACACCAGAGTTCTGCCCGGACCGAATTGCTTAGAGAACGTTGGAGTTAACTTCTACTTTTCCTTTCAAACAATGAGTTATCATTTAGCTGTTGGATTTCCTGCGTTATGCTTCCCTTTCTTTATAAACAGCAGATGAAAAAATACGAGGATTGTCAGCAAGTGCTGAGAAAATCTCAACCTTACAAGGCGGGTTCTTTATACCAGGAAGCTGCCCGGACCGAATTGCTTTGAGAACGTTGGAGTTATCCTTCACTTTTCTCTTTCAAAGAAAGAGATTATTTTAGCAATTCGATGGCCTGCGTTAAGCTTCCCTGTCTTTACCAACTGCAAAAGACAGAATGCGAGAAATGTTAGCAAGTGCTGACAATATCTCAACGTTACAACGCGAGTTCTCTATACCAGGGTTCTGCCGGGACCTAATTGCTTAGAGAACGTTGGAGTTATCCTTCCACTTTTCCCTTTCAAATAAAGAGATATCTTTTGCCTGATGAAAGTCCTGCTTTAAGGTTCCCTGTCTTTACAAACTGCAAAACAAAGAACACGAGGAATGTTAGCAAGTGCTGAGAAAATCTCAACCATACATCGCTGGTTCGGTACAGTCGTGTACTGCCTGGATCGACTTGCTTAGAGAAAGTTGGAGTTACCCCTCCACTTTTATCTTTAAAACATAGAGATATCTTTTAGCTGTTGGATGGCTGCTTTAAGCTTCCCTGTCTTTACAAAGAGGAAAAGAAAGAATACTAGCAATGTTAGCAAGTGCTGAGAAAATCTCAACTTTACCAGGCGGGTTCTGTATGCCAGGGTTCTGTCAGGACCGAATTGCTTAGAGAACGTTGGAGTTATCCTTCCACTTTTCTGTTTGGAACAAAGAGATATCTTTTCGCTGTTGGGCGGCCTGCGTTAAGCTCCCTGTCTTTACAAACTGCAAAAGAATGAATACGAGGAATGTTAGCAAGTGCTGAGAAAATCTGAACCATACTACGCTGGTTCTGTATAGCCGTGTACAGTCTGGACCGAATTGCTTAGAGAACGCTGGAGTTATCCTTCCACTTTTCTCTTCGAAGGAAAGACATATCTTTTAGCTGTGGAATGCCCTGCGTTAAGGTTCCCTGTCTTTACAAACCGCAAAAGAAAGAATACGAGGAATGTTAGCAAGTGCTGAGAAAATCTCAACCTTACAACGCGGATTCTGTATACCAGGGTTCTGCGCGGACCGAATCGCTTAGAGAACGTTGGAGTTATCCTTCCACTTTTCCCTTTCAAACAAAGAGATATCTTTTACCTGAAGAAAGTCCTGCTTTAAGGTTCCCTGTATGTATAAACTGCAAAAGAACGTATGCGAGGAATGTTAGCAATTGCTGAGAAAATCTCAACCATACATCGCTGGTTCGGTACAGTCGTGTAAGGCCTGGACTGAATTGCTTAGAGAAAGTTGGAGTTATCCTTCCACTTTTCTCTTTCAAACAAAAAGATACCTTTTAGCTGTTTGATGTCCTGCGTTAAGCTTCACTTTCTTTACAAACTGCAAAAGAAAGAATACAAGGAATGAAAGCAAGTGGTGAGAAAATCTCAACCTTACAACGCCGGTTCTGTACACCAGGGTTCTACGCGGACCGAATTGCTGAGAGAAAGTTGGAGTTATCCTTCCACTTTTCTCTTTCAAACAAAGAGATATCTTTTAGCTGTTGGATGTGCTGCTTTAAGCTTCCCTGTCTTTACAAAGAGGAAAAGAAAGAATACTAGGAATGTTAGCAAGTGCTGAGAAAATCTGAAATTTACAACGCGGGTTCTGTATACCAGGGTTCTGTGCGGACCGAATTGCTTAGAGAACGTTGAAGTTATCCTTCCACTTTTCTCTTTGAAACAAAGAGATATCTTTTAGCTGTTGGGTGGCCTGCGTTAAGCTTCCCTGTCTTTACACACTGCAAAAGAAAGAATACGAGGAATGTTAATAAGTGCTGAGAAAATCTCAACCTTACAACGCGGGTTCTGTATATCCGTGTACTACCTGGACCGAATTGCTTAGAGAACGTTGGAGTTATCCTTCCACTTTTCTCTTTGAAACAAAGAGATATCTTTTAGCTGTTGGGTGGCCTGCGTTAAGCTTCCCTGTCTTTACAAACTGCAAAAGAATGAATAAGAGGAATGTTAGCAAGTACTGGGGAAATGCCAACCATACAACGCTGGTTTTCTATAGCCGTGTAGTGCCTGCACCAAATTGCTTAGAGAACGTTGGAATTATCCTTCCACTTTTCTCTTTCAAACAAAGAGACGTCTAGTAGCTGTTGGATGTCCTGCGTTAAGCTTCCCTGTCTTTACAAACTGCAAAAGAAAGAATACGAGGAATTTTAATAAGTGCTGAGAAAATCTCAACCTTACAACGCGGATTCTGTATACCAGGGTTCTGCGCGGACCGAATTGCTTAGAGAACGTTGGAGTTATCCTTGCACTTTTCCCTTTCAAACAAAGAGATATCTTTTACCTGATGAAAGTCCTGCTTTAAGGTTCCCTGTCTTTACAAACTGCAAAAGAACGTATGCGATTAATATTAGCAAGTGCTGAGGAAATCTCTACCATACATCGCTGGTTCGGTACGGTCGTGTACTGACTGGACTGAATTGCTTAGAGAAAGTTGCAGTTATTCTTCCACTTTTCTCTTTCAAACAAAGAGATACCTTTTAGTTGTTTGATGTCCTGCGTTAAGCTTCACTTTCTTTACAAACTGCAAAAGAAAGAATACAAGGAATGAAAGCAAGTGGTGAGAAAATCTGAACCTTACAAAGCGGGTTCTGTACACCAGGGTTCTGCGCGGACCGAATTGCTTAGAGAAAGTTGGAGTTATCCTTCCACTTTTCTCTTTCAAACAAAGAGATATCTTTTAGCTGTTGGATGGCCTGCTTTAAGCTTCCCTGTCTTTACAAAGAGGAAAAGAAAGAATACTAGGAATGGTAGCAAGTGCTGACAAAATCTGAACTTTACAACGCGGGTTCTGTATACCAGGGTTCTGCCAGGACCGAATTGCTTAGAGAACGTTGAAGTTATCCTTCCATTTTTCTCTTTGAAACAAAGAGACATCTTTTAGGTGTTCGGTGGCCTGCGTTAAGCTTCCCTGTCTTTACAAACTGCAAAAGTATGAATACGAGGAATGTTAGCAAGTGCTGCGAAAATCTGAACCACACAACGCTGGTTCTGTATAGCCGTGTACTGTCTGGACCGAATTGCTTAGAGAACTTTGGAGTTATCCTTTCACTTTTCTGTTTTAAACAAAGAATTATCTTTTAGCTGTTGGATATCCTGCGTTAAGGTTCCCTGTCTTTACAAACTGCAAAAGAAAGAACACGGGAATGAAAGTAAGTGCTGAGAAAATCTCAACTTTACAAAGCTGGTTCTTTACACCAGGGTTCTACCCTGACCGAATTGCTTAGAGAACGATGAAGTCATCCTTCCACTTTTCTCTTTCAAGCAAAGAGATATCTTGTATCAATTGGATGGCCTGCGTTAAGCTTCCCTATCTTTAGAAACCGCAAAAGAGAGAATACGAGGAATGTTAGCAAGTGCAGACAAAATCTCTTGTATACAACGCTGGTTCTGTATAGTCTTGTACTTCTTCAACCGAATTGCTTAGAGAACGTTGGAGTTATCCTTCCAGTTTTCACTTTCAAACAAAGAGATATCTTTGAGCTGTTGTATGTCCTGCGTTAAGCTTCCCTGTCTTTACACACTGCAAAAGGAAGAATACGAGGAATGTTAATAAGTGCTGAGAAAATCTCAACCTTACAACGCGGGTTCTGTATAGCCGTGTACTACCTGGACCGAATTGCTTAGAGAACGATGGAGTCATCCTTCCACTTTTCTCTTTCAAGCAAAGAGACATCTTTTATCAATTCGATGGCCTGCTTTAAGCTTTCCTATCTTTAGAAACTGCAAAAGAAAAAACATGAGGAATTTTAGCAACTGCTGAGAAAATCTCAACCTTATAAGGCGGGTTCTGTATACTAGGCTGCTGCAAGGATAGAATTGCTTAGAGAACGTTGGAGTTATCCTTCCACTTTTCTCTTTCAAACAAAGAGACATCCATTAGCTGTTGGATGTTCTGCGTTACGCTTCCCTGTCTTTACAAACTGCAAAAGAAAGAATACGAGAAACGTTAGCAAGTGCTGACAACATCTCAAGGTTACAACGCGAATTCTCTATACCGGGGTTCTGCCGGGACTTAATTGCTTAGAGAACGTTGAAGGTATTTTTCCACATTTCTCTTTCAAACAAAGAGATATCTTTTACCTGATGAAAGTCCTGCTTTAAGCTTCCCTCTCTTTACAAACTGCAAAACAAAGAATACGAGGAATGTTAGCAAGTGCTGACAAAATCTCAACCATACATCGCTGGTTCGGTACAGTCGTGTACTGCCTGGACCGACTTGCTTAGAGAACGTTGGAGTTACCCTTCCACTGTTCTCTTTCAAACAATGAGTTATCATTTAGCTGTTGGATTTCCTGCGTTATACTTTCCTGTCTTTACAAAGAGGAAAAGAAAGAATACTAGGAATGCTGGAAAGTGCTGAGAAAATCTCAACCTTACAACGCGGGTTCTGTATACCAGGGTTCTGCCGAGACCGAATTGCTTAGAGAAAGTTGGAGTTATCCTTCCACTTTTCTCTTTCAAACAAAGAGACATCTATTAGCTGTTGGATGTTCTTTGTTACGCTTCCCTGTCTTTACAAAGTGCAAAAGAAAGAACACGAGGAATGAAAGCAATTGCTGAGCAAATCTCACCCATACAACGCTGGTTTTGTATAGTCGGGTACTGCCTGGACCGAATTGCTTAGAGGACGTTGTTGTTATCCTTCCACTTTTCTCTTTCAAACAAAGATGTCTTTGAGCTGTAGCATGTCCTGCCTTAAGCTTCCCTATCTTTACAATTTGCAAAATAAAGAACATGAGGAATGTTAGCAAGTGCTGAGAAAATCTGAACTTTACAAAGCGGGTTCTGCATACCAGGGTTCTGCCGGGACCGAATTGCCTAGAGAACGTTGAGGTTATACTTTCACTTTTCTCTTTGAAACAAAGTGATATCTTTTAGCTGTTGGGTGGCCTGAGTTAAGTTTCCCTGTCTTTGCAAACCGCAAAACAAAGAATACGAGGATTGTCAGCAAGTGCTGAGAAAATCTCAGCCTTACAACGCGGGTTGTGTACACCAGAGTTCTGCCCGGACCGAATTGCTTAGAGAACGTTGGAGTTATCCTTCCACTTTTCTCTTTCAAACAAAGATGACTTTGAGCTGTAGCATGTCCTGTCTTAAGCTTCCCTATCTTTACAAATTACAAAATAAAGAACATGAGGAATGTTAGCAAGTGCTGAGAAAATCTCAACCTTACAAGGCGGGTTCTGTAAACCAGGCTGCTGCCCGGACCGAATTGCTTAGAGAACGTTGAAGTTATCCTTCCACTTTTCTCTTTCAAAGAAAGAGATATCTTTTAGCAATTCGATGGCCTGCGTTAAGCTTCCCTGTCTTTACAAACTGCAAAAGAAAGAATACGAGGAATGTTAATAAGTGCTGAGAAAATCTCAACCTTACAACGCGGATTCTGTATACCAGGGTTCTGCGCGGACCGAATTTCTTAGAGAACGTTGGAGTTATCCTTCCACTTTTCCCTTTCAAACAAAGAGATATGTTTTACCTGATGAAAGTACAGCTTTAAGGTTCCCTGTCTTTACAAACTGCAAAAGAACGTATGCGAGGAATTTTAGCAAGTGCTGAGGAAATCTCTACCATACATCGCTGGTTCGGTACAGTGCTGTACTGACTGCACTGAATTGCTTAGAGAAAGTTGGAGTTATCCTTCCACTTTTCTCTTTCAAACAAAGAGATACTTTTTAGCTGTTTGATGTCCTGCCTTAAGCTTCACTTTCTTTACAAACTGCCAAAGAAAGGATACAAGGAATGAAAGCAAGTGGTGAGAAAATCTCAACCTTACAACCCGGGTTCTGTACACCAGGGTTCTGCGCGCACCGAATTGCTGAGAGAAAGTTGGAGTTATCCTTCCAGTTTTCTCTTTCAAACAAAGACATATCTTTTAGCTGTTGGATGGCTTGGTTTAAGCTTCCCTGTCTTTACAAAGAGGAAAAGAATGAATACTAGGAATGGTAGCAAGTGCTGACAAAATCTCAACTTTACAACGCGGGTTCTGTATACCAGGGTTCTGCCAGGACCGAATTGCTTAGAGAACGTTGAAGTTATCCTTCCACTTTTCTCTTTGAAACAAAGAGATATCTTTTAGCTGTTCGGTGGCCTGCGTTAAGCTTCCCTATCTTTACAAACTGCAAAAGTATGAATACGAGGAATGTTAGCAAGTGCTGAGAAAATCTGAACCATACAACGCTGGTTCTGTATAGCCGTGTACTGTCTGGACCGAATTGGTTAGAGAACTTTGGAGTTATTCTTTCACTTTTCTCTTTTAAACAAAGAGTTATCTTTTAGCTGTTGGATATCCTGCGTTAAGGTTCCTTGTCCTTACAAACCGCAAAAGAGAGAATACGAGGAATGTTAGCAAGTGCTGACAAAATCTCAGCCATACAACGCTGGTTCTGTATAGTCGTGTACTTCTTCGACCGAATTGTTTTGAGAACGTTGGAATTATCCTTCCAGTTTTCACTTTCAAACAAAGAGATATCTTTGAGCTGTTGTATGTCCTGCGTTAAGCTTCCCAGTCTTTACACACTGCAACAGAAAGAATACGAGGAATGTTAATAAGTGCTGAGAAAATCTCAACCTTACAACGCGGGTTCTGTATAGCCGTGTACTACCTGGACCGAATTGCTTAGAGAACGATGGAGTCATCCTTCCACTTTTCTCTTTCAAGCAAAGAGATATCTTGTATCAATTCGATGGCCTGCTTTAAGCTTTCCTAACTTTACAATTTGCAAAATAAAGAACATGAGGAATGTTAGCAAGAGCTGAGAAAATCTCAACCTTGCAAGGCGGGTTCTATAAACCAGGCTGCTGCCCAGACCGAATTGCTTAGAGAACGTTGGAGTTATCCTTCCACTTTTCTCTTTCAGAGAAAGAGATATCTTTTAGCAATTCGATGTCGTGCGTTAAGCCTCCCTGTCTTTACAAACTGCAAAAGACAGAATACGAGAAACGTTAGCAAGTGCTGACAAATCTCAACGTTACAACGCGAGTTCTCTATACCAGGGTTCTACCCGACCTAATTGCTTAGAGAGCGTTGGAGTTATACCTTCCACTTTTCCCTTTCAAACAAAGAGATATCTTTTACCTGATAAAAGTCCTGCTTTAAGCTTCCCTCTCTTTACAAACTGCAAAACAAAGACTACGGGGAATGTTAGCAAGTGCTGAGAAAATCTCAACCTTATAAGGCGGGTTCTGTATACTAGGCTGCTGCAAGGATAGAATTTCTTATAGAACGTTGGAGTTATCCTTCCACTTTTCTCTTTCAGACAAAGAGACATCTATTAGCTGTTGGATGTTCTGCGTTACGCTTCCCTGTCTTTACAAACTAAAAAGAAAGAATACGAGAAATTAAAGCAAGTGCTGAGCAAATCTCACCCATACAACGCTGGTTTTGTATAGTCGGTTACTGCCTGGACCGAATTGCTTACAGGACGTTGGAGATATCCTTCCACTTTTCTCTTTCAAACAAAGATGACTTTGAGCTGTAGCATGTCCTGCCTTAAGCTTCGCTATCTTTACAAATTGCAAAATAAAGAACATGAGGAATGTTAGCAAGTGCTGAGAAAATCTCAACCTTACAACGCGGGTTGTGTACACCAGAGTTCTGCCCGGACCGAATTGCTTAGAGAACGTTGGAGTTAACTTTCTACTTTTCCCTTTCAAACAATGAGTTATCATTTAGCTGTTGGATTTCCTGCGTTATGCTTCCCTTTCTTTATAAACAGCAGATGAAAAAATACGAGGATTGTCAGCAAGTGCTGAGAAAATCTCAACCTTACAAGGCGGGTTCTTTATACCAGGAAGCTGCCCGGACCGAATTGCTTTGAGAACGTTGGAGTTATCCTTCCACTTTTCTCTTTCAAAGAAAGAGATATATTTTAGCAATTCGATGGCCTGCGTTAAGCTTCCCTGTCTTTACCAACTGCAAAAGACAGAATGCGAGAAATGTTAGCAAGTGCTGACAATATCTCAACGTTACAACGCGAGTTCTCTATACCAGGGTTCTGCCGGGACCTAATTGCTTAGAGAACGTTGGAGTTATCCTTCCACTTTTCCCTTTCAAATAAAGAGATATCTTTTGCCTGATGAAAGTCCTGCTTTAAGGTTCCCTGTCTTTACAAACTGCAAAACAAAGAACACGAGGAATGTTAGCAAGTGCTGAGAAAATCTCAACCATACATCGCTGGTTCGGTACAGTCGTGTACTGCCTGGATCGACTTGCTTAGAGAAAGTTGGAGTTACCCCTCCACTTTTATCTTTAAAACATAGAGATATCTTTTAGCTGTTGGATGGCTGCTTTAAGCTTCCCTGTCTTTACAAAGAGGAAAAGAAAGAATACTAGCAATGTTAGCAAGTGCTGAGAAAATCTCAACTTTACCAGGCGGGTTCTGTATGCCAGGGTTCTGTCAGGACCGAATTGCTTAGAGAACGTTGGAGTTATCCTTCCACTTTTCTGTTTGGAACAAAGAGATATCTTTTCGCTGTTGGGCGGCCTGCGTTAAGCTCCCTGTCTTTACAAACTGCAAAAGAATGAATACGAGGAATGTTAGCAAGTGGTGAGAAAATCTGAACCATACTACGCTGGTTCTGTATAGCCGTGTACAGTCTGGACCGAATTGCTTAGAGAACGCTGGAGTTATCCTTCCACTTTTCCCTTTCAAACAAAGAGATATCTTTTACCTGAAGAAAGTCCTGCTTTAAGGTTCCCTGTATGTATAAACTGCAAAAGAACGTATGCGAGGAATGTTAGCAATTGCTGAGAAAATCTCAACCATACATCGCTGGTTCGGTACAGTCGTGTAAGGCCTGGACTGAATTGCTTAGAGAAAGTTGGAGTTATCCTTCCACTTTCTCTTTCAAACAAAAAGATATCTTTTAGCTGTTTGATGTCCTGCGTTAAGCTTCACTTTCTTTACAAACTGCAAAAGAAAGAATACAAGGAATGAAAGCAAGTGGTGAGAAAATCTCAACCTTACAACGCCGGTTCTGTACACCAGGGTTCTACGCGGACCGAATTGCTGAGAGAAAGTTGGAGTTATCCTTCCACTTTTCTCTTTCAAACAAAGAGATATCTTTTAGCTGTTGGATGTGCTGCTTTAAGCTTCCCTGTCTTTACAAAGAGGAAAAGAAAGAATACTAGGAATGTTAGCAAGTGCTGAGAAAATCTGAAATTTACAACGCCGGTTCTGTATACAGGGTTCTGTGCGGACCGAATTGCTTAGAGAACGTTGAGTTATCCTTCCACTTTTCTCTTTGAAACAAAGAGATATCTTTTAGCTGTTGGGTGGCCTGCGTTAAGCTTCCCTGTCTTTACACTGCAAAAGAAAGAATACGAGGAATGTTAATAAGTGCTGAGAAAATCTCAACCTTACAACGCGGGTTCTGTATATCCGTGTACTACCTGGACCGAATTGCTTAGAGAACGTTGGAGTTATCCTTCCACTTTTCCTTTGAAACAAAGAGATATCTTTTAGCTGTTGGGTGGCCTGCGTTAAGTTCCCTGTCTTTACAAACTGCAAAAGAATGAATAAGAGGAATGTTAGCAAGTACTGGGGAAATGCCAACCATACAACGCTGGTTTCTATAGCCGTGTAGTGCCTGCACCAAATTGCTTAGAGAACGTTGGAATTATCCTTCCACTTTTCTCTTTCAAACAAAGAGACGTCTAGTAGCTGTTGGATGTCCTGCGTTAAGCTTCCCTGTCTTTACAAACTGCAAAAGAAAGAATACGAGGAATTTTAATAAGTGCTGAGAAAATCTCAACCTTACAACGCGGATTCTGTATACCAGGGTTCTGCGCGGACCGAATTGCTTAGAGAACGTTGGAGTTATCCTTGCACTTTTCCCTTTCAAACAAAGAGATATCTTTACCTGATGAAAGTCCTGCTTTAAGGTTCCCTGTCTTTACAAACTGCAAAAGAACGTATGCGATTAATATTAGCAAGTGCTGAGGAAATCTCTACCATACATCGCTGGTTCGGTACGGTCGTGTACTGACTGGACTGAATTGCTTAGAGAAAGTTGCAGTTATCTTCCACTTTTCTCTTTCAAACAAAGAGATACCTTTTAGTTGTTTGATGTCCTGCGTTAAGCTTCACTTTCTTTACAAACTGCAAAAGAAAGAATACAAGGAATGAAAGCAAGTGGTGAGAAAATCTGAACCTTACAAAGCGGGTTCTGTACACCAGGGTTCTGCGCGGACCGAATTGCTTAGAGAAAGTTGGAGTTATCCTTCCACTTTTCTCTTTCAAACAAAGAGATATCTTTTAGCTGTTGGATGGCCTGCTTTAAGCTTCCTGTCTTTACAAAGAGGAAAAGAAAGAATACTAGGAATGGTAGCAAGTGCTGACAAAATCTGAACTTTACAACGCGGGTTCTGTATACCAGGGTTCTGCCAGGACCGAATTGCTTAGAGAACGTTGAAGTTATCCTTCCATTTTCTCTTTGAAACAAAGGACATCTTTAGGTGTTCGGTGGCCTGCGTTAAGCTTCCCTGTCTTTACAAACTGCAAAAGTATGAATACGAGGAATGTAGCAAGTGCTGCGAAAATCTGAACCACACAACGCTGGTTCTGTATAGCCGTGTACTGTCTGGACCGAATTGCTTAGAGAACTTTGGAGTTATCCTTTCACTTTTCTGTTTTAAAAAACAAAGAATTATCTTTAGCTGTTGGATATCCTGCGTTAAGGTTCCCTGTCTTTACAAACTGCAAAAGAAAGAATACACGAGGAATGAAGTAAGTGCTGAGAAAATCTCACTTTACAAAGCTGGTTCTTTAACCAGGGTTTACCCTGACCGAATTGCTTAGAGAACGTGAAGTCATCCTTCACTTTTCTTTCAAAAAAGAGATATCTTGTATCAATTGGATGGCCTGCGTTAAGCTTCCCTATCTTTACAAACCGCAAAAGAGAGAATACGAGGAATGTTAGCAAGTGCAGACAAAATCTCTTGTATAAACGCTGGTTCTGTATAGTCTTGTACTCTTCAACCGAATTGCTTAGAGAACGTTGGAGTTATCCTTCCAGTTTTCACTTTCAAACAAAGAGATATCTTTGAGCTGTTGTATGTCCTGCGTTAAGCTTCCTGTCTTTACACACTGCAAAAGGAAGAATACGAGGAATGTTAATAAGTGCTGAGAAAATCTCAACCTTACACGCGGGTTCTGTATAGCCGTGTACTACCTGGACCGAATTGCTTAGAGAACGATGGAGTCATCCTTCCACTTTTCTCTTTCAAGCAAAGAGACATCTTTTATCAATTCGATGGCCTGCTTTAAGCTTTCCTATCTTTAGAAACTGCAAAAGAAAAAACATGAGGAATTTTAGCAACTGCTGAGAAAATCTCAACCTTATAAGGCGGGTTCTGTATACTAGGCTGCTGCAAGGTAGAATTGCTTAGAGAACGTTGGAGTTATCCTTCCACTTTTCTCTTTCAAACAAAGAGACATCCATTAGCTGTTGGATGTCTGCGTTACGCTTCCCTGTCTTTACAAACTGCAAAAGAAAGAATACGAGAAACGTTAGCAAGTGCTGACAACATCTCAAGGTTACAACGCGAATTCTCTATACCGGGTTCTGCGGGACTTAATTGCTTAGAGAACGTTGGAGGTATTTTCCACATTTCTCTCTTTCAAACAAGAGATATCTTTACTGATGAAAGTCCTGCTTTAAGCTTCCCTCTTTACAAACTGCAAAAAAGAATACGAGGAATGTAGCAAGTGCTGACAAAATCTCAACCATACATCGCTGGTTCGGTACAGTCGTGTACTGCCTGGACCGACTTGCTTAGAGAACGTTGGAGTTACCCTTCCACTGTTCTCTTTCAAACAATGAGTTATCATTTAGCTGTTGGATTTCCTGCGTTATACTTTCCTGTCTTTACAAAGAGGAAAAGAAAGAATACTAGGAATGCTGGAAAGTGCTGAGAAAATCTCAACCTTACAACGCGGGTTCTGTATACCAGGGTTCTGCCGAGACCGAATTGCTTAGAGAAAGTTGGAGTTATCCTTCCACTTTTCTCTTTCAAACAAAGAGACATCTATTAGCTGTTGGATGTTCTTTGTTACGCTTCCCTGTCTTTACAAAGTGCAAAAGAAAGAACACGAGGAATGAAAGCAATTGCTGAGCAAATCTCACCTACAACGCTGGTTTTGTATAGTCGGTACTGCCTGGACCGAATTGCTTAGAGGACGTTGTTGTTATCCTTCCACTTTTCTCTTTCAAACAAAGATGTCTTTGATGTATTGTCCTGCCTTAAGCTTCCTATCTTTACAATGCAAAATAAAGAACATGAGGAATGTTAGCAAGTGCTGAGAAAATCTGAACTTTACAAGCGGTTCTGCATACCAGGGTTCTGCCGGGACCGAATTGCTAGAGAACGTTGGAGTTATACTTCACTTTTCTCTTTGAAACAAAGTGATATCTTTTAGCTGTTGGGTGGCCTGAGTTAAGTTTCCCTGTCTTTGCAAACCGCAAAACAAAGAATACGAGGATTGTCAGCAAGTGCTGAGAAAATCTCAGCCTTACAACGCGGTTGTGTACACCAGAGTTCTGCCCGGACGATTGCTTAGAGAACGTTGGAGTTATCCTTCCACTTTTCTCTTTCAAACAAAGATGACTTTGAGCTGTAGCATGTCCTGTCTTAAGCTTCCTATCTTTACAAATTACAAAATAAAGAACTGAGGAATGTTAGCAAGTGCTGAGAAAATCTCAACCTTACAAGGCGGGTTCTGTAAACCAGGCTGCTGCCCGGACCGAATTGCTTAGAGAACGTTGGAAGTTATCCTTCCACTTTTCTCTTTCAAAGAAAGAGATATCTTTTAGCAATTCGATGGCCTGCGTTAAGCTTCCCTGTCTTTACAAACTGCAAAAGAAAGAATACGAGGAATGTTATAAGTGCTGAGAAAATCTCAACCTTACAACGCGGATTCTGTATACCAGGGTTTCTGCGCGGACCGAATTTCTTAGAGAACGTTGGAGTTATCCTTCCACTTTTCCTTTCAACAAAGAGATATGTTTTACCTGATGAAAGTACCTTTAAGGTTCCTGTCTTTACAAACTGCAAAAGAACGTATGCGAGGAATTTTAGCAAGTGCTGAGGAAATCTCACCATACATCGCTGGTTCGGTACAGTGCTGTACTGACTGCACTGAATTGCTTAGAGAAAGTGGAGTTATCCTTCCACTTTTCTCTTTCAAACAAAGAGATATCTTTTAGCTTTTGGAATGTGCGCTTTAATTCCTGTGTTTACAAACTGCAAAAGAAAGAAACGAGGAATGAAAGTAAGTGCTGAGAAAATCTCAACTTTACAAAGCTGGTTCTGTACACCAGGGTTCTGCCCTGACCGAATTGCTTAGAGAACGATGGAGTTATCCTATCACTTTTCTCTTTCAAGCAAAGAGGTATCTTGTATCAATTCGATTCCTGCGTTAAGCTTCCCTATCTTTAGAAACCGCAAAAGAAAGAATACGAGGAATGTTAATAAGTGCTGAGAAAATCTCAACCTTACAACGCGGGTTCTGTATAGCCGTGTACTACGTGGACCGAATTGCTTAGAGAACGTTGGAGTTATCCTTCCACTTTTCTCTTTCAAAGAAAGAGATATCTTTGAGCTTTTGGATGTCCTGCTTTAAGCTTTCCTAACTTTAGAAACTGCAAAAGAAAGACATGAGGAATTTCAGCAACTGTGCTGGAAATCTCAACCGTGTAAGACGGGTTCTGTATACCAGGCTGCTGCAAGGATAGAATTGCTTAGAGAACGTTGGAGTTATCCTTCCACTTTTCTCTTTCAATCAAAGAGACATCTATTAGCTGTTGGATGTTCTGCGTTACGCTTCCCTGTCTTTACAAAGTGCAAAAGAAAAAACACGAGGAATGAAAGCAATTGCTGAGCAAATCTCACCCATACAATGCTGGTTTTGTATAATCGGGTACTGCCTGGACCGAATTGCTTAGAGGACGTTGTTGTTATCCTTCCACTTTTCTCTTTCAAACAAAGAGATGTCTTTGAGCTGTGCATGTCCTGCCTTAAGCTTCCCTATCTTTACAATTTGCAAAATAAAGAATGAGGAATGTTAGCAAGTGCTGAGAAAATCTCAACCTTACAAGGGGGTTCTGTACCAGGCTGCTGCCGGACCGAATTGCTTAGAGAACGTTGGAGTTATCCTTCCACTTTTATCTTTCAAACAAAGAGATATCTTTTAGCTGTTGGTGGCCTGCTTTAAGCTTCCCTGTCTTTACAAAGAGGAAAAGAAAGAATACTAGGAATGTTAGCAAGTGCTGAGAAAATCTGAACTTTACAAAGCGGGTTCTGTATACCTGAGTTCTGTGCGGACCTAATTGCTTAGAGAAAGTTGGAGTTATCGTTCCACTTTTACCTTTCAAACAAAGAGATATCTTTTAGCTGTTGGGTGGCCTGCGTTAAAGCTCCTGTCTTTACAAACTGCAAAGAAGAATGAATACGAGGAATGTTAGCAAGTGCTGAGAAAATCTGAACCATACAACGCTGTTCTGTATAGCCGTGTACTGTCTGGGCCGAATTGCTTAGAGAACGTTGGAGTTATCCTTCCACTTTCCCCTTTCAAACAAAGAGATATCTTTTACCTGATGAAAGTCCTGCTTTAAGCTTCCCTGTCTTTACAAAGTGCAAAACAAAGAACACGAGGAATGTTAGCAAGTGCTGAGAAAATCTCAATCATACATCGCTGGTTCGGTACAGTCGTGTACTGCCTGGACCGACTTGCTTAGAGAAAGTTGGAGTTACCCTTCCACTTTTATCTTTCAAACATAGAGATATCTTTTAGCTGTTGGATGGCCTGCTTTAAGCTTCCCTGTCTTTACAAAGAGGAAAAGAAAGAACACTAGCAATGTTAGCAAGTGCTGAGAAAATCTCAACTTTACCAGGAGGGTTCTGTATACCAGGGTTCTGCCAGGACCGAATTGCTTAGAGAACGTTGGAGTTATCCTTCCACGTTTCTCTTTGGAACAAAGAGATATCTTTTAGCTGTTGGGTGGCCTGCGTTAAGCTTCCCTGTCTTTACAAACTGCAAAAGAAAGAATATGAGGAATGTTAGCAAGTGCTGAGAAAATCTGAACCATACAACGCTGGTTCTGTATAGCCGTGTACGGTCTGGACCGAATTGCTTAGAGAACGTTGGAGTTATCCTTCCACTTTTCTCTTCGAAAGAAAGAGATATCTTTTAGCTGTTGGGTGGCCTGCGTTAAGCTTCCCTGTCTTTACAAACTGCAAAAGAAAGAATACGAGGAATGTTAGCAAGTGGTGAGAAAATCTCAACCTTAAAACGCGGGTTCTGTACACCAGGGTTCTGCGCGGACCGAATTGCTGAGAGAAAGTTGGAGTTATCCTTCCACTTTTATCTTTCAAACAAAGAGATATCTTTTAGCTGTTGGATGGCCTGCTTTAAGCTTCCCTGTCTTTACAAAGAGGAAAAGAAAGAATACTAGGAATGTTAGCAAGTGCTGAGAAAATCTGAACTTTACAAAGCGGGTTCTGTATACCTGAGTTCTGTGCGGACCTAATTGCTTAGAGAAAGTTGGAGTTATCGTTCCACTTTTACCTTTCAAACAAAGAGATATCTTTTAGCTGTTGGGTGGCCTGCGTTAAGCTCCCTGTCTTTACAAACTGCAAAAGAATGAATACGAGGAATGTTAGCAAGTGCTGAGAAAATCTGAACCATACAACGCTGGTTCTGTATAGCCGTGTACTGTCTGGGCCGAATTGCTTAGAGAACGTTGGAGTTATCCTTCCACTTTCCCCTTTAAAACAAAGAGATATCTTTTACCTGATGAAAGTCCTGCTTTAAGCTTCCCTGTCTTTACAAAGTGCAAAACAAAGAACACGAGGAATGTTAGCAAGTGCTGAGAAAATCTCAATCATACATCGCTGGTTCGGTACAGTCGTGTACTGCCTGGACCGACTTGCTTAGAGAAAGTTGGAGTTACCCTTCCACTTTTATCTTTCAAACATAGAGATATCTTTTAGCTGTTGGATGGCTGCTTTAAGCTTCCTGTCTTTACAAAGAAAAGAAAGAACACTAGAGCAATGTTAGCAAGTGCTGAGAAAATCTCAACTTTAACAGGAGGGTTCTGTATACCAGGGTTCTGCCAGGACCGAATTGCTTAGAGAACGTTGGAGTTATCCTTCCACGTTTCTCTTTGGAACAAAGAGATATCTTTTAGCTGTTGGGTGGCCTGCGTTAAGCTTCCCTGTCTTTACAAACTGCAAAAGAAAGAATATGAGGAATGTTAGCAAGTGCTGAGAAAATCTGAACCATACAACGCTGGTTCTGTATAGCCGTGTACGGTCTGGACCGAATTGCTTAGAGAACGTTGGAGTTATCCTTCCACTTTTCTCTTCGAAAGAAAGAGATATCTTTTAGCTGTTGGGTGGCCTGCGTTAAGCTTCCCTGTCTTTACAAACCGCAAAAGAAAGAATACGAGGACTGTCAGCAAGTGCTGAGAAAATCTCAACCTTACAACGCGTGTTCTGTACACCAGAGTTCTGCCCGGACCGAATTGCTTAGAGAACGTTGGAGTTATCCTTCCACTTTTCTCTTTCAAACAATGAGTTATCTTTTAGCTGTTGGATTTCTGCGTTATACTTCCCTGTCTTTACAAAGAGGAAAAGAAAGAATACTAGGAATGTTAGAAAGTGCTGAGAAAATCTCAACCTTACAACGCGGGTTCTGTATACCAGGGCTCTGCCGAGACCGAATTGCTTAGAGAAAGTTGGAGTTATCCTTCCACTTTCCTCTTTCAAACAAAGAGATATCTTTTAGCTGTTGGATGTGCTGCTTTAATTTTCCCTGTCTTTACAAACTGCAAAAGTAAGAATACTAGGAATGAAAGCAAGTGGTGTGAAAAGCTCTACCTTACAATGCGGATTCTGTACACCAGGGTTCTGCCCGGACCGAATTGCTGAGAGAATCTTGGAGTTATCCTTTCACTTATATCTTTTAAACAAAGAGTTATCTTTTAGCTCCTGGATGTCCTGCTTTAAGCTTTCCTAACTTTAGAAACTGCAAAAGAAAGAACATGAGAAATTTCAGCAAGTGCTGAGAAAATCTCAACCGTGTAAGACGGGTTCTGTATACCAGGCTGCTGCAAGGATAGAATTGCTTAGAGAACGTTGGAGTTATCCTTCCACTTTTCTCTTTCAAAGAAAGAGATATATTTTAGCAATTCGATGGCCTGCGTTAAGCTTCCTTTCCTTTACAAACCGCAAAAGAAAGAATACGAGAAATGTTAGCAATTGCAGACAAAATCTCAGCCATACAACGCTGGTTCTATATATTCGTGTAGTGCCTGGATCGAATTGCTTCAGAGAACGTTGGAGTTATCCTTCCACTTTTCTCTTTCAAACACAGATATCTTTGAACTGTTGTATATCCTGCGTTAAGCTTCCCCGTGTTTACACACTGCAAAAGAAAGAACTAGGAATTTTATCAAGTGCTGACAACATCTCAACGTTACAATGCGAGTTCTGTATACAGGGTTCTGCGTGACCGAACTACTTAGAGAACGTTGGAGTTATCCTTCCACTCTTCTCTTTCAAAGATGAGTTATCTTTTAGCTGTTAGATGTCCTGCGTTAAGCTTCCCCGTGTTTACACACTGCAAAAGAAAGAATACGAGGAATGTTAGCAAGTGCTGAGAAAATCTCAGCCTCACAACGCTGGTTGTGTATAGTCGTGTACTGCCGGAACCAAATTGCTTAGAGAACGTTGGAGCTATCCTTCCACTTTTCTCTTTCAAACAAAGAGATATTTTTCAGATGTTAGATGTCCTCCGTTGATCTTCCATGTATTTACAAACTGCAAAATAAAGAATGAGGAATGTTAGTTAGTGCTGAGATAGTCTCAACCTTACAACGCGGTTTCTGTAACCAGGGTTCTGCCCGGACCGAATTGCTTAGAGAACGTAGGAGTTAGCCTTCCACTTTTTTCTTTCAAACAAAGAGAAATCTTTGAGCTGTTGGATATCCTGCGTTAAGCTTCCTTGTCTTTAAAAAGTGCAAAAGAAAGAATACGAAGAAGGTTAGCAAGTGCTGACAACATCTCAACGTTACAACGCGAGTTCTGTATACCAGGGTTCTGTGGGCACCTAATTGCTTAGAGAACGTTGGAATTATCCTTCCACTTTTCTCTTTCAAACAATGAGTTATCTTTCAGCTGTTGGATTTC
This sequence comes from Phascolarctos cinereus, assembly GCF_003287225.1. Taxonomy (NCBI): domain Eukaryota; kingdom Metazoa; phylum Chordata; class Mammalia; order Diprotodontia; family Phascolarctidae; genus Phascolarctos; species Phascolarctos cinereus. The sequence goes on from NW_027555928.1 coordinate 19,470, forward strand.
CTGCGTTATGCTTGCCTTTCTTTATAAACAGCAAAAGAAAGAATACGACGATTGTCAGCAAGTGCTGAGAAAATCTCAACCATACAACGCGGGTGCTGTTCACCAGAGTTCTGCCCGGACCGAGGAACGTTGGAGTTATTCGTCCACTTTTCTCTTTCAAACAAAGAACTATCTTTTAACTGTGGGATGCCCTGCGTTAAGCTTCCCTATCTTTAGAAACCGCAAAAGAAAGAATACGAGGAATGTTAGCAAGTGCTGACAAAATCTCAGCCATACAACGCTGGTTCTGTATAGTCGTGTACTTCCTCCACCGAATTGCGTAGAGAACTTTGGAGTTATCCTTCCAGTTTTCACTTTCAAACAAAGAGATATCTTTGAGCTGTTGTATGTCCTGCGTTAAGCTTCCTTGTGTTTAGAAACTGTAAAAGAAAGAACATGAGGAATTTCAACAGCTGCGGAGAAAATCTCAACCTTATAAGTCGGGTTCTGTATAGTAGGATGCTGCAAGGATAGAACTGCTTAGAGAACGTTGGAGTTATCCTTCCACTTTTCTCTTTCAAACAAAGAGACATCTATTAGCTGTTGAATGTACTGCGATAAGCTTCCCTGTCTTTACAAACTGCAAAAGAAAGAATACGAGGAATGAAAGCAAGTGCTGAGAAAATCTCAACCATGCAACGCTGGTTCTGTATAGTCGGGTACTGCCTGGACCGAATTGCTTAGAGAACGTTGGAGGTATCCTTCAAGTTTTCAATTTCAAACACAGATATCTTTGAGCTATTGTATGTCCTGCGTTAAGCTTCCCTGTGTTTACACACTGCAAAAGAAACAATACTAGGAATTTTATCAAGTGCTGACAACATCTCAACGTTACAACGCGAGTTCTATATACCAGGGTTCTTCCGGGACCGAACTCCTTAGAGAACCTTGAAGTTATCCTTCCACTTTTCTCTTTCAAACAAAGTGTTATCTTTTAGCTGTTGGATGTCCTGCGTTAAGGTTCCCTGTCTTTACAAACTGCAAAAAAAGAATACGAGGAATGAAAGCAAGTGCTGAGAAACTCTCAACCTTACAACGCTGGTTCTGTACACCAGGGTTCTGCCCTGACCGAATTGCTTAGAGAACATTGGAGTTATCCTTCCACTTTTCTCTTTCAAACAAAGAGATATCCTTTAGCAATTCGATGGCCTGCGTTAAGTTTCCCTGTCTTTACAAACCGCAAAAGAAAGAATACGAGGAATGTTAGCAAGTGCAGACAAAATCTCAGGCATACAACGCTGGTTCTGTATATTGGTGTACTGCCTGGACCGAATGGCTTAGAGAACGTTGGAGTTATCTTTCTAGTTTTCACTTTCAAACAAAGAGATATCTTTGAGGTTTTGTATGTCCTGCGTTAAGCTTCCCTGTCTTTACACACTGCAAAAGAAAGAATACTAAGAATTTTAGCAAGTGCTGAGAAAATCTCAAACTTACAACGCAGGTTCTGTATAGCCGTGTACTACCTAGATCGAATTGCTTAGAGAACGTTGGAGTTTTCATTCCACTTTTCTCTTTCAAACAAAGAGATATCTTTGAGATTTTGGATGTCCTGCGTTAAGCTTTCCTGTCTTTACAACCTGCAAAAGAAAGAATACTAAGAATTTTAGCAAGTGCTGAGAAAATCTCAAACTTACAACGCAGGTTCTGTATAGCCGTGTACTACCTAGATCGAATTGCTTAGAGAACGTTGGAGTTATCATTCCACTTTTCTCTTTCAAACAAAGAGATATCTTTGAGATTTTGGATGTCCTGCGTTAAGCTTTCCTGTCTTTACAACCTGCAAAAGAAAGAATACGAGGAATGTTAGCAAGTGTTGAGAAAATCTCAACCTTATAACGCGGAATCTGTATACCAGGGTTCTGCGCGGACCGAATTGCTTAGAGAATGTTGGTGTTATCCTTACACTTTTCATTTTGAAACAAAGAGATATCTTTTACCTGATGAAAGTTCTGCTTGAAGTTTCCCTGTCTTTACAAAGTGCAAAACAAAGAATGCGAGGAATGTTAGCAAGTGCTGAGAAAATCCAACCTTACAAGGCGGGTTCTGTATAGCTGTGTACTACCTGGCCCGAATTGCTTACAGAATTTTGGAGTTATCCTTCCACTTTTCTCTTTCAGACAAAGAGATATCTTTTAAGTGTTGAGTGGCCTGCGTTAAGCTTCTTTGTCTTTACAAATTGCAAAAGAAAGAATACGAGGAATGTTAGCAAGTGCTGAGGAAATCTGAACCATACATCGCTGGTTCGGTATAGTCGTGTACTGCCTGGACCGAATTGCTTAGAGAACCTTGGAGTTATCCTTCCACTTTTATCTTTCAAACAAAGAGATATCTTTCAGATGTTAGATGTCCTCCGTTGATCTTCCATGTCTTTACAAACTGCAAAATAAAGAACATGAGGAATGTTAGTTAGTGCTGAGATACTCTCAACCTTACAACGCGGTTTCTGTACACCAGGGTTCTGCCCGGACAGAATTGCTTAGAGAACGTAGGAGTTAGCCTTCCACTTTTTTCTTTCAAACAAAGAGAAATCTTTGAGCTGTTGGATATCCTGCGTTAAGCTTCCTTGTCTTTACAAACTGCAAAAGAAAGAATACGAGGAAGGTTAGCAAGTGCTGACAACATCTCAACGTCACAACGCAAGTTCTGTATACCAGGGTTCTGTGGGACCTAATGGCTTAGAGAACGTGGAAGTTATCCTTCCACTTTTCTCTTTCAAGCAATGAGTTATCTTTCAGGTGTTGGATTTCCTGCGTTATGCTTGCCTTTCTTTATAAACAGCAAAAGAAAGAATACGAGGATTGTCAGGAAGTGCTGGGAAAATCTCAACCTTACAACGCGGGTTCTGTTCACCAGAGTTCTGCCCGGACCGAATTGTTTAGGGAACGTAGGAGTTATCCTTCCACTTTTCTCTTTCAAACAAAGAAATATCTTTTAACTGTGGGATGCCCTGCGTTAAGCTTCCCTATCTTTAGAAACCGCAAAAGAAAGAATACGAGGAATGTTAGCAAGTGCTGACAAAATCTCAGCCATACAACGCTGGTTCTGTATAGTCGTGTACTTCCTCGACCGAATTGCGTAGAGAACTTTGGAGTTATCCTTCCAGTTTTCACTTTCAAACAAAGAGATATCTTTGAGCTGTTGTATGTCCTGCGTTAAGCTTCCCTGTGTTTAGAAACTGTAAAAGAAAGAACATGAGGAATTTCAACAACTGCTGAGAAAAACTCAATCTTATAAGTCGGGTTTTGTATACTAGGCTGCTGCAAGGATAGAACTGCTTAGAGAACGTTGGAGTTATCCTTCCACTTTTCTCTTTCAAACAAAGAGACATCTATTAGCTGTTGGATGTACTGCGATAAGCTTCCTTGTCTTTACAAACTGCAAAAGAAAGAATATGAGAAATGAAAGCAAGTGCTGAGAAAATCTCAACCATGCAACGCTGGTTCTGTATAGTCGGGTACTGCCTGGACCGAATTGCTTAGAGAGCGTTGGAGTTATCCTTCCAGTTTTCAATTTCAAACACAGATATCTTTGAGCTATTGTATGTCCTGCGTTAAGCTTCCCTGTGTTTACACACTGCAAAAGAAACAATACTAGGAATTTTATCAAGTGCTGACAACATCTCAACGTTACAACGCGAGTTCTATATGCCAGGGTTCTTCCGGGACCGAACTCCTTAGAGAACGTTGGAGTTATCCTTCCACTTTTCTCTTTCAAACAAAGAGGCATCTTTTACCTTTTGGATGTCCTGCTTTAAGCTTCCCTGTCTTTATAAAGAGGAAAAGAAAAAATACCAGGAATGTTAGCAAGTGCTGAGAAAATCTCAACCTTACAACGCAGGTACTGTACACCACCGTTCTGCCCAGATCGAATTGCTTAGAGAACGTTGGAGATATCCTATCACTTTTTTGTTTCAAACAAAGAGATATCTTTTACCTGTTGGATGTCCTGCTTTAAGCTTCACTTTCTTTACAAACTGCAAAAGAAATAATACAACTAATGAAAGCCAGTGGTGAGAAAATTTCAACCTTGCAACGCGGTTCTGTACACCAGGGTTCTGCCCTGACCGAATTGCTTAGAGAACGTTGGGGTTATCCTTCCACTTTCTCTTTCAAACAAAGAGATATCTTTTAGCAATTCGATGGCCTGCGTTAAGCTTCTCTGTCTTAGAAAACGCAAAAGAAAGAATACGAGGAATGTTAGCAAGTGCTGACAAAATCTCAGCTATACAACGGTGGTTCTTTATAGTAGTGAACTTACTCGACCGAATTGCTTAGAGAACGTTGGAGTTATCCTTCCAGTTTTCACTTTCAAACAAAGAGATATCTTTGAGCTCTTGTATGTCCTGCGTTAAGCTTCCCTGTCTGTACACACTGCAAAAGAAAGAATACGAGGAATGTTAATAAGTGCTGAGAAAATCTCAACCTTACAACGCGGGTTCTGTATAGCCGTCTACTACCTGGACCGAATTGCTTAGAGAACGTTGGAGTTATCCTTCCACTTTTCTCTGTGAAACAATGAGTTATCTTTTAGCTGTTGGATTTCCTGCGTTATGCTTCCGTTTCTTTATAAACAGAAAAAGAAAGAATACGAGGATTTTCAGTAAGTGCTGAGAAAATCTCAACCTTATAACGCGGATTGTGTATACCAGGATTCTGCGAGAACCGAATTGCTTAGAGAACGTTGGTGTCATCCTTCCACTTTTTCCTTTCAAACAAAGAGATATCTTTTACCTGTTGGGTGTCCTGCTTTAAGCTTCCCTATCTTTAGAAACCGCAAAAGAAAGAATACGAGGAATGTTAGCAAGTGCTGACAAAATCTCAGCCATACAACGCTGGTTCTGTATAGTCGTGTACTTCCTCCACCGAATTGCGTAGAGAACTTTGGAGTTATCCTTCCAGTTTTCACTTTCAAACAAAGAGATATCTTTGAGCTGTTGTATGTCCTGCGTTAAGCTTCCTTGTGTTTAGAAACTGTAAAAGAAAGAACATGAGGAATTTCAACAGCTGCGGAGAAAATCTCAACCTTATAAGTCGGGTTCTGTATAGTAGGATGCTGCAAGGATAGAACTGCTTAGAGAACGTTGGAGTTATCCTTCCACTTTTCTCTTTCAAACAAAGAGACATCTATTAGCTGTTGGATGTACTGCGATAAGCTTCCCTGTCTTTACAAACTGCAAAAGAAAGAATACGAGGAATGAAAGCAAGTGCTGAGAAAATCTCAACCATGCAACGCTGGTTCTGTATAGTCGGTACTGCCTGGACCGAATTGCTTAGAGAACGTTGGAGGTATCCTTCAAGTTTTCAATTTCAAACACAGATATCTTTGAGCTATTGTATGTCCTGCGTTAAGCTTCCCTGTGTTTACACACTGCAAAAGAAACAATACTAGGAATTTTATCAAGTGCTGACAAATCTCAACGTTACAACGCCGAGTTCTATATACCAGGGTTCTTCCGGGACCGAACTCCTTAGAGAACCTTGAAGTTATCCTTCCACTTTCTCTTTCAAACAAAGTTATCTTTTAGCTGTTGGATGTCCTGCGTTAAGGTTCCCTGTCTTTACAAACTGCAAAAAAAGAATACGAGGAATGAAGCAAGTGCTGAGAAACTCTCAACCTTACAACGCTGGTTCTGTACACCAGGGTTTCTGCCCTGACCGAATTGCTTAGAGAACATTGGAGTTATCCTTCCACTTTTCTCTTTCAAACAAAGAGATATCCTTTAGCAATTCGATGGCCTGCGTAAGTTTCCCTGTCTTTACAAACCGCAAAGAAAGAATACGAGGAATGTTAGCAAGTGCAGACA
>NW_027555929.1:0-25304 GCF_003287225.1 Phascolarctos cinereus
TTGGGTGGATTGTCTTGAGATAACTGTAGGAACCAGCTTAGCTTGCTTTCCTTTTGTATTGTCTTTTTATCCCCATGTAGTTAGAAGCAAGAGAGCAGATGTCTATTACCTTCACACTCTCTTCTTTCCCATTGACTGGATACACCTGGGCTAAGGATGAGCTCCAGCCTATTCTAAATGTCCCTTAGCTAACCCTGAAGTTATGTTCTTGCCCTACTCATGCTTGCTTTGTGAGAGGTTGCCTCAGTGCAGATATCATGGCCAAATGACTCAACAGAGAATCCTTCCTGTTTACTGCTTTATATGAGTTGCATTGTTTCATTGAGCAGGTAGGAACTGCCCCATGAAGAAAGCTGTTTTCAACCTCAGTAAGACAACTGTTTGATCAGACTCTGAGCACTTTCCCTCCTCAGGTAAATGAAGCAGTTTGCTTCCATGACATAAGGATAGAACTGTATGTGATCCAAATGATAATGGATAACTTGCCTCACATGTGATCTGGTGGAAAGGCTCCTGGATTTTTTGCTGTCCATTCATGTCTTACTTTTTTGTGACTCTATTTGGGGTTTTCTTGGCAAAGATACTGGAGTGATTTGCTATTTCCTTTTCCAGCTCATTTCATAGAAAAGGAAACTGAGGCAAACAAGGTTAAGTTTCTTCCCCAGTGTCAGACAGCTAGTAAGTATCCAAGGCCATATTTCAACTCAGATCTTCCTGTCCCAGCATTCTATCCACTTTACCACCTAGCTGCCCATGGGTGTAAGCCAGCTGCAAGAACTAACCATTGAGAGGCTTTCAAAGAAAACCCAGAACAAAAGAGATTCACCAGGGAACAAATAAAGAAAAGGTGGCTTGCTCATATAATCAGGGAAGACAGGTGCCCTCACAATGTTAGAAAAGGAATCACCATAACTTGAGCCTAGAAGCCCAAAGAGCAGACTGGAAGTGTCTCAAGGTTAAAAGAAAGGAGTATTAACTCTTTCTAAGGGCCAGCATCCAGATCTCCTTCCCTTCCTCCTACAAGCAGTTTCGTCTTTCACAAAATACACATACATAAAAGATTCTGAAAGAAATCATTCCAAAAGAACACCCAAGTTAACTTTGCTATAAAGTACTTCTTTCTCTGTCTTCTCTCTCTCTCTCATCACTCATGCCCCTCAGATGGGCCCCATGCTCCACAGCCTCAAAGCCCTCCACCAAACAAACACACACACAAAGAACCTTCCAAGTGAAAGCAGAAAAACAGAGGCACAGAGACCACCACCACTGCCTCTGGAACAGTGGCTTGACTTGAGTCCTTGGGGAGAGAGGAGACCTTTGCCCTTGCTCCACCTGTCTGCCCCAGGAGTTCTTCTTGCTTGGGGCCTGCACGTGGCTAACCCCAGGTCCTCCTGCTTTTGCTTCTCTGTCCCAGGACCCCAAGTGACTTGAATCATGTGTTGGGCCCCCTCCTTCCACAGGTGAGTGGCCTGTTTCCTATCTATCTCCCTCCCTCCCTCACGTGAGCAGACAAATGCACAGTACTTAAAAACGGCTTCATGCAGAGATCTGCAGTCCACTTCAAGAGAGAATTATCTATACATTGTTCTCCTTGTTTTTCCCCTAGCTTTGTTTTTGTTTCAAAATATGGATATGGCAATGTTTCTTTTTCTGACTTTGTATGTATGGTAGGTATATTTGTTTTACCTTCTCAATGGGTAGGGGTAGGGGCTAGAAAAAAGGGAGAGAATTTGGAACTGAAGATGAAGAATGTTTTTGAATAGGAAATAAAACTATCTGGTTCTGGAGTTTTTCCTCTTCCCACCAGGTGCGATATACCTTTACAATCAACCATCCAGGTTATCTTGGGCTGGAAATTTGTTTGACTCTGTCTTTTTGTGGGTCCTGCTGCTTTAGAATTTCTTTAGAGCCATTTTCTACAGGTCTTTGGAGGGGTTTGGGGGAGAGCTCAAGCAAGTACTGCTTTTCCTCTGCCATCTTGGCTCCACCCTTATGCCTCTCATGAGGCTTGTATGTGAAGATAAAACTGTCCATTGAGCTCCGGTGTTTTCATCAGGAAAGTCTGGAAGTTCCCTATTTCATTGCATATCCATCTTCTCTCCTGTAAACTTATGCTCAGTTTCACTGGGTAGTTAATCCTTGGGTGTAATCTAAGCTCCTTTCCCTTACTGAATGTCATATTCCAAGCCCTCTGATCTTTTCATGAAGAAGCTGCAAGGTCTGGCAAACTTCTCACTATGATTCCATGATATCTGAATTGTTTCTTTCTAGCTGCTTGCAGGATTTTCTCCTTGACCTGACAGTGCTGGTATTTTCCTACAGTATTCTTTAGTATTTTCTAATTTGGGATCTCTTTCAGGAGGTGATTGGTGGATTCTTTGTATGACTATTTTACCCTCAGGTTCTAGGGCCTCAAGGCAGTTTTCCTTGATGATCTCCTGAAACATGCAGTGCAGGCTCTCTTTTTGATCATGGCTTTCAAGTAGACCAATACTTCTTCAATGATCTCTTCTAGATCAGTTGTTTTTCCAGTGAGGAATTTTACATTTTCTCCTATTTGTTCATTCTTTTGATTTTGTTTGGCCGATTCTTGATGTTTCCTAGAGTCATTAGCTTCCAATTGCCCAATTTAATTTTTAATGAATGGTTTTCATCAGTTACCTTTTTTACTTCCTTCTCCTTTTGACACATTTTGCTTTTTAGGGAGTTGTTTACTTCAGTGTATGTATTTTTTCTATTTTCTAAAATGGATTATTCCATTTTTCTTCTCCCTCCCTTACTTGACTTTTAAAATCCTTCTTGAGCTCTTCATCAATTCTTTCCTCTGCTGCTGCTAACTACCTCCTTCATCATATGGCTGGTAACATCAACACAGGTGCTCGCTGTGCTAAGACATCATCTTGTTTCACTGTAGACTAATATAAATTCCCCAAAGAAGGAAAAAGGAATGAGCAGCAGTGTTTACTGACTGAGTGACTTGAGGCAATTTTCAGGTAGCCCCTGAGAAGGGACTGATGGGGGGACCTTGAAGGGGAACAGCCAAATGCCCCTGACTTATTCCTCCAAAACAGAAGCTGGGCTGGCATGGAGAGTCACTCTTCTGAAGTATTTCTGAAGCAGGTCTAAGGCATGTTGATGATGGCTGACTACCAGGGCCAAATCCTTCAGCCTCATGCCTGAGCTCATCTGTGGCTCAGCCTGGTCAAGAAATCTTTTCTCGAACGGATTTTGTACAAGGCTTCCGTGGTGAAGTGGAGCCCCCCCCCCCACCACCTGTATTCTGGATCTCCCCCTTAACATGTCTTTATTGAATCTGGGCTTTTGACACTTGGCTTATGACTGTTCTGAGGTTGTTCACGAATGCACATTTTTCTTCTCCCCATACATTTCACCTTGAGGGTTAAGGACTGGAGTCTTTGGTTCCCCTGCCACTCATCAGTACCCAGTTCTGTGATCTATTCTGGATTGTGTAGCGGGTCACGTGCAAGAACTTGCTCCTGGTCCAAACTAACCATCTGCTGCTTACCCTGACCCTTAGGCAATGGACTGCATGGGTAACAGCACTGGAAGGACAGGGTTTTGTTTTTTTTCATTTCACCATTACAGCTCTTAAAGATTGCTGAACTCACATTACAGATGAGTAAAGGGACAAGTGGTAAGCTGTCCTGGGCCACCACACCACTAGGAAGAGCATCTAAGGCAGGCTCTGGACCTTCCCATCTGCCTGCTCAGTGAGCTCCAACCACAGTGCCTCCTCAGATATTTCTAAATTGCTAATGATTGCACAAGAAATCTTTCTAGGATTAAGGTCTGATACAAAGGGGTAGCTGTTACAGCCTTATGAGAAACTGGCTGAATGAAGATGACTTAGACTAGGGTTCAACCCCTAACTCAGATTAGGGATTGACTGGATTGTAGGGGATCTCAGCTGCATTCACCAATCTGTCCACACTAGAAAACCATCTTTAATACTCCAACCTCGATTATGGATGCTGGTGACCTTTCCCATAACCTGTATTCTTGGTGTTATTGTTTTATTGAAGTGACACTTGCATGGGTCTCAGGAACAGACCCTAATCAGTCTCTCTGACAGTTGTGAGATTGAGAAGGTCTGGTTTGGCTAGTAGGGAGAGGTCCTAGCAGACCTCTCCTGAAACGCCAGAAGCTACAATCCTTCTTGAATGAGGAAGGTTGACCATTTGGCATCTCTGAAGATGGGCTGCCCACTTGGAAGGAAGGACAGGAAGAGGTAAATTGGCAGTGGCCAAGGCACATGGCTAGTCTGATGCCCCTTTCTAGATTGTACCGCCATAGGGTGATAAAGTCTTCACCAACCCACCTAGACCCCACTGGAGTCTTTGAATATCCACTAACCTGGGCATCAGCATCAACTTTCAGCCCTCTCTATCCCATGCTGGGGTGAAGTCTTTCCCTGAGGCCTCAAACAAACCAATACAGCTAGTACTCAGGCTGCTGTTGATACAAACCTAACCACATGATGTGGGGGCCTTAAAAAGTTGCATAGCACCCCCAAATCACCAAGGAAAGCCCCCAGCCTGCCAGGTAGTCTTATCTTCAGAATTAAACTGTCATCACGACAGAGAATCTAAGCTCCTGACTGCTCTGAATTCCACAGTAAAAGGGAAAGGACAAGCCTGTCCTCTACCATCGTAATCTAGTACCTTCCCTGCCCTTCCCTTTCTTAAAAACCTCTCCATGTTTTCAACAGAAGAAAACCGGGTTCTTCAGATGATCTGAAGGTCCAGAAAAGACAGGACTCCCTCTGTGCCACCTCTTCAAGGCTGACTCACAATCACAGTCTATCGTAATTGACAGGGCCCTGGGAGATCACAGAGACAGTCACACTGCTGCACCTCAGTAGGATGACGCTCATCCAAAAGAGCCCCATTTTCATTTTAGAGAAGAAAACTAAAGCGGCAGAAGTTCTTGCCTCATCTGCCCGGGCATGGCAAGTCATTAGCAGGTCCAGGATGGGGTAGGACCTGGGGCTCCTGCTCCCCACATCTCACTGCCTTCTCCTGACCCATACACTCTCCTGTCTATCTCACTCCTCTAACTTTGTGTAAATGAGAGCTGACTTTGCCCATAATGTCATGTAGCCCACAGCTCCTGGGGGAGCATATAGCCAAGACACCACCATCCCTCTCCTTCCTTGTGCCTGTAAATTTCACATGCTGACCCTACCAAAAGATTTTGATCTAAAGGGCACCTACTTCCATACTCTGTTTTTGGGAGAGGGAGGTGAAGCAGGGGGACAATCAGGCCTGGCACTGATAGACTCAACTCAGTCATGGACACCTCTGTACCTGGGGATTTTGAGGAGAGAGGTTAGGGGATGGAACAGAGGCAGCTGTGCCTGGGGAGAGCTCTTGGAGGATCAGATGTACCCTGGCACAGAGGGTATGCAGACAAAAGAAGGGGCAGCCACTGTGCCCTGCCATAGGAGGTCACATTACGCCAGATCCTCCACCTCCCCCCCACTTCTTCTCCCAACCAGTCCTGGCATGGTGAGGCCCACTCCTGTAGCTGCAAAGACTGCTCCCTTCCGATCTGTACAATCCCTTCCGTGTCCATGCCCACGTCCCCTTCCTTTGGCAGATACTTGTGTACCAGCAAAGGCAATGCCTGGGGGGTGGGTGTAAAGTAGGGCATGCCCTGGAGCCCCAAGGACAAAGCGGCCATGGCAGAATCATCTTTGGACTGAGTTTGTGCCACTTTAGCAGGTTTCTAGAGAGCAGCTAGGCTCTGGCACTGAGGATGAGCCTGACCAAGACTGGGAATAGAGTGGGTAATGAGCCTCATTCTGGCCAGCCACACAGGGTTACATAGGGCCCAGGCAAATGGGTGCATCAACCTTGGGCACAGAACTCTTGCCAGTCATCCCTCCCTTCAAACACACACACACACATACACACACACACACACACAAACACCCTCTGATGCACTTTTAGGCAAATCAACCCAACTTCTTCCCAGAGGGAGGTGGAAAGGCATGCCTTCTCTTTAGAGTGGTGCAGCAAGAATGTCCCTTGGGCTGGGGAAGGCCCTTTCAGGTAGCCTCCAAGGCAAGGCCCTCCAGCCCTTCAATTCTGCTGTTTTTTTTTAATGTGGCCGAGGAGGAAAGTGTCATTCTCTTCCCCTTCACCCCTTTCTCTTCCTAGTCCCCTCCTTCCCTTGAAAAAGGAGCAAAGCACTTAGTTTTGAACCAATAGATTGCAGGGCTTCATACGGGCCTTATGCCGGAGTCTCAGCCTGCCACCATGGCAGCTTTTCCCTATGGAGACAAGCCCCCTTCTTCCTTCCTTCTCACCCCAGCTCTGCATCCCCAGAGGGAGCTCACCCTCCAGTCCTTAGGGGTGGCTCATACTTTGGAGTTGGATTTGGGCATTCAGAAGAATTTCCCTGTTCCCCTTTCACTCTGACCTAGAGGTGCAACCTTCATCTTGCTCAGGATCATGTTGATAAAGTCCTCTGTGGACTAGGGGTCCCCATCCGTGAGTGGGAGGAGCAGCTGTTCCCACTGCTTTCTAGATCCAGCATTCCATCCATCCTGCACACCCTCCCCCTGTTGTGGCTGCTACTGCAGCTGGCTTGAAGCTTGTTCTAAAGGTGAGGATGTCCCCAGCACCTTGAAACTCTGGCTTCTGAAGGAAAGAGTGGGAAGGGCTCTCCAAGGTTCAGCAGGGCCTTCTGTGACTCAGAGTTGCCCAGGCAGGGTGTGGGACCAACTCTGGCATCAGCCTTGGGACAACACTTGTTTATTCTTTGCTTTAGCTCTGTTCCCTGTCCCAACCTGGAGCTGCCCATAGCCTCTCACTCTTCCCACCCCTTATCCCCCTTTTCCCACTAGAAGACAAAGCCCCTGAACCAGAGTTGTGTTAGTTTCCCTCTCCTGCCTCAGATGTTTCCCTTGGAAGTTACTGACTAGCACCTAGGGACTACCCAGACCGATATCTAAAGTATAAAAAGTGTTCCTAGTTCAATGGCCTCATGTGTTCCCTTAGCCAGCCACACCACCCCTCCTGGGAACCTGGGAAGGCTATCACAGAGACTCTAGATTAGGGTGGCCCTGAAGGGGAGGAAGTCAGGACCCTGTGTGTTTCAGAGAGCCCCAGGAAGGGTAGAATGGAATGAGGTCCAGCCCTGCTTTTCCAGACCCGAGGCCTGGGACCAACAGCTTGTCTTTGGAGGATGGTGGGCAGGATACTTATGTGGCTGTGTGAAGCCAGATAGTCCCCAACTCATGGAAGATTTCCCCAAGTTTTCTCCCTTGATCGTTCTTTCTGACTCATCACGTCGACAGCTGCAAAGGACCTCCATGAGCATCTGGGCCAACCCTTCCATGTGCAGATGAAGACGTGCAGGACCAGTGCAGTATCCCAAGTGAACTGCATGGGTAGAGCCAGGAAGGAAACCCATGTCCCCTGACCCCGGGTCCTGGGCTTGCTCCACTGATTGTGATGGTGGTGGTGGTGATGGTAGGGTGTGGCCTATGGCACCTGGGATTTTATAGCAGCAGGGAGGTCCCATGAGGGAGATACTGGAGCTCTTCCTGTATGGATGGAGAGCTGCTGAGGCCTGAAGCTATTGCCACAGCCCGCCCCATGTAAACAGGGTCTATCCTTGTCTACCCATATGGCATAAACCATGCCATGGGGCATTCAGCCTCAAGAACTGGAAGGGTCCTTAGGATCTTCCAAATATGACCCCCTCATGGTAAAGCAGAGAAAATTGAGGCTGAGGAGGAAGTTGGCGTTCCAATCTACCCAGCTCTGATGTCAGTAACCATTAGTGAGAGTTGCCTTCCAGGGGCAGGGCTGGGGAACTCTGCATTCAGAACAGGGCCCTAGTCCTTCTGTCATTATTATATAGTCCTCTTCATCCTATCCTCTCCAGGAATCAAACCACACCATTGGAGAGCTTAAGCATGACTTAGCCTGGAGCCTTAGTTTTACAGAAAAGCAAACTGGAACTTGATAGACGTTGTGGCTTAGTAAGATCACATAGCAAGGAACAGAACTGAGCTATGAACCCTGGTCTTTTAATGCCAAGTCAGGGCTATACCTATGTTGGGGAGCTGCCATCTTGTCTTCTAGGCACCGAACCCTCTACTATGAAGAAGCTTTACAAGAGCAGAAGGGCCTGAGGTTCCAACCCAGCCTCAATTATTAACCCAAATGGGATGAAATGAGGCCCCATCAGCCTTTTCCCCCATTGACACAGGCTCATGGCCTAGCTAAGAAGGAACATCTAACTGTATTGGAGTGTGGCGTTTAAACATCATATCTGTGAATTCCACATGTGTGAACATCTCAGGTACATTAATATCTGCTATATTTTTCAACATCATTCATTTGGGTGATTAGTAAACTACTTTCTGACACCCAAATGGAAAATCTTTTTGAAACAATTGAAACAATTTTGAGAATGGTTATTATAATAATTTCATTTCCAGCAATTAGGTCTAACTCTCCTAAATATTTCAGTGTCAAATGCAAATTTGTGTGAAATTGTGTGTTCATGTGCATGCAAATATGTGCACATACCTATGTGTATGCATTTGTGTTTAAGCTATGTTGGAGGCAAAAAACAAAAAAAGGTACAAAAAACGGATTGGACTGCTCCTCGACAAAAATGGGCCAAAAAAATTATAACTGAGCAATTCATGTTTTCGTTTTTGCTTCTCTTTTCTCTTCCAAGGGGAAGGATCTTTGCTGTAGGAAGGATAAGACACCAAAATGAATAAAAGCAAAAGGAAGCCCCAGATCAAGGTGGAGGCTGTAAGTCCATTTGATTCAGTACAATCTGAGAAGCTCCACCCTCACCTGATTCTCTTCCTACATATTTCACTGTTCCTTGTCAGTCTTCATGGCTCTAGCTCATCTAGGTCACAATTGCCAACCCACAGTACACCTCCCCTCAGCACTCTGTAGGATCTCTGCATTGAGGACCCAGCAATGCCAACTATAGGCCTGCCATATCTGGCGGATTATCTTGAGATAACTGTAGGAACCAGGTTAACTTGCTTTCCCTTTACAATTGTCTTTTTATCCCCCCTGTATAGAGAAGCGAGGAGGCAGAGGTCTATTACTCTCACTCTTCCTAGCTTTCCCACTGAGTGGACTTTAAAAATCAAAGGAAAGAGATGGAGGACATTCTAAACAAAAGAAAAGCAAGGAAGGAGAATCCAAGAAAAAAAGAAGATGTGAAAGGAAAGTCAACTAATTAGAAAAGAGGATCCAGAATCTTAAAGAAAAAAATGACACCTTGAAAATTAGAATTGGGCAAGGGGAAGCCGCTGAAATTAGAAGAGGTCAAGAAATAATTCAACCAAATGTGGATAGTGAAAAGAAATAAAAGAGCAAATGAAATATCTTATAAGAAAAACAACCAATCTAGAGAACACATCAAGAAGAGAAAACATAAAAATAATCAGATTACCTGACAGTTATGACAAAAAATTTCAATACAATCATAGAAGAAACAATTAAAGAATATTGGCCTGAAGCATGACAACAAAGGAGGAGATTAGAAATAGAAAAAAATCCATTGATCGCTACTTAAAATAAATGCTTTGAGGAACACTCATAGGAATATTGCAAACAAATTTAGAAACACCCAGCTCAAGGAGAAAATATCACAAGCAACAACCAAAGAAAAAAAAACAATCTAAATAAGATGGTTCCACCATCACACAGGACCTAGCAGCAGAGATTATAAAGGACTGCAAGTCTTGAAACACTATCCATCTAAGAGCAAAAGAACTAGGGCTCAGTCCAAAAATGTCATATGCAGCAAAGATAAACATGTCCCTGGATAAAAACAGTAGACATTTGCTCAACTGTCAGACATCCAAGATTTTGTAAAAACACACAAACAACAAAACAAAAACCACAATAAAACCCTGAATTCCCTAAACTTAATAGATTTGACCTATGACATCCAAGAGAAACATAAAGTACATACCAAAGAATTATTACAAAGGATTCAATAAGGACAGACTATTTCCTTTTCATGTATGTAAAAGGCAAAACTTAAGTCCAAGATTACATTAATAACTGAGTAGCTCACCTGAAACACTGAGGTAGACCAGAATAGAAGATGACTTTGAAAAGGAAAATGATTTAGGAACAGCTAAAAAGAGTAATTATTTTATGCAAATGAGGTATGAGTGTAAGCACCAGTGCAGGAGAAGGAGATGAGGAAGGAGGGCTTGAAATTCTGTTAACCTACTTTCATCGGGAATGAGTTTAAGAGGGAGCAATACATATATTTGAAGGGGATAAAAGTCTTCTAAATTTAGAAGAAATGGGATGGTGGAGAGGACAAGAGAGGGATCTCTAGAGGGCAGGATGAGGGAATAGCTTATAGGGGGCTATAGATGGTTGCTTAGATTGCTGAGAATTGGAGGATAGGGGAGGGATCCTTGGAGGGGTGTAGGGTAAGTAATAGAAAGGGAAGGTAGTGGGTAGAAGTAAAGAAGAGGAGTCAGGAGAAATAGGAAAAAAGAGATATGCACAAATATAAATACAAAGTCAGGAGCAGAATTTGGGAAAGTACATGTCTGTATATGTATATGTATATATGGCTATAGAGAAATATATCAGCACTCAATTGTAGCTTTCTGGGGGTTGGATGAGAAGGGGAGAAAAAAAGAACAAGTTAAAAAAGTGCAGAGAAGAGAAGAAAACTTACAAGGAAGTAAGAATGAACAACTTTTGACACAAGTTGTACTATTTGTCATACAGGCTTTCTGGAAATGAAAATCTATCATTACATATTTTGAATCCTCTCCTAGGTTCTGCTGTGCACATGACATTCTCCTTTTTTTCTTTTGATACATTGCAATTAAAATGCAATATTTAAGTTCATGATACTTTTTCTTCTTTTCTCTGTTCTGTATTTGTGCCCTGGTGTTTGAGTCTACAATAAAATTCAATTACAGAAAACAGAAAAGAATACTGAGATGGGGAGCCAGAAGAGCCAAAAACCTGTACAGAATCCATCTATTTCCTGAAATGGAAAGATGGAAAGATGATATTTGTAACCCAAGAGACCTTTCTCATGAGAAAGCATAGAGTGAGTTTAATATGAAGGCATGACCTTCAAATATAAACTGCAGGGGTGAGACAAGAATGTACTGGGAGGAGGAGAAAGGGAGAGGTAGAATGGGATAAATTATGTCCCATAAAAGTGGCAAGAAAATGCTTTTACCGTGGAGGAGAAGAGGGGGAAGATGAGAAGCAAAGAGTAAACTGTACTTCCATTCCAATTGGCTTAAGGAGGAAATAATGTACATACTCCATTGGATATGAAAATCTATCTTACCCTACAAGTAAGTAAGGGGTAAGGGAATAAGGGGGAGAGTGATAGAAGGAAGAGCAGATGAGGGGAGGGGTTAGTCAAAAGCAAACACTGTTGAGGAGGGACAGGGGGAAAAGAGAGAATAGAAGAAATGATGGGGGGGCAGGATAGGATGGGGCGAAATATAGTTAGGCTTTCACAACATGACTATTATGCAAGTGTTTTACATGAATACAGAAGTATAAACTCTATTGAATTGCTTCCCTTCTCAAGGAGGGTGGGTGTGGAGTGAGGAAGGGAGAAAACTTGGAACTCAAAGTTTTAAAAACGAATGTGAAAAATTGCTTTTACATGTAACTGGGAAATAAGATACACAGGTAATGGGGTATAGCAATCTATCTTACCCTAGAGGAAAATAGAATGGGAAGGGGATAAGAGAAGAGGGGTGACAAAAAGGAGTGCAGACTGGGAGAAGGGGGAATCAGAAGCAAAACACTTTAGAGGAGGGACAGGGTGAAAGGAGAGAGACAATAGAATAAAAGAGAATAGAATAGGATAGAGGGAAATACAGGCAACAACAGTTAAGTGTCAAAAACAATTTTGAAGCAAGTTTCTCTGAGAAAGATGTCATTTCCCAGCATTTCGAGAACATTGTCAAATTTATAAAAATCAGAGCATAATTGATGCATAATCAAAAGATACAATCAATTTTTAGATGAAGTAATGAAAGGTATCTATTGCCACATGAAAAAAAAATCTGCCTTGCTAGTGAAAGGAGAAATGCAAGTCAAAACAATTCTGAGGCACTATCTCATACCTATTGGATTCGATAATAGGAGAGAAAAGGTAAATGAGAAAGGTTGGACAGGATGTTGGAAAAAGCAGAAATTAATGTACCGTTGTCAGAGTTGTGAAGTGAAGAAACCATGGTATAGAGTGATTTGAAACTATGACCAAAGGGCTACAAAACCCTGCATACCCTTATATATTTGACATAGCAGTAGCACTGCTACTTGTATATCAGCAAAGAGATCGAAACCAACAAGGAAAGGACATATATGCACACACATATTTATAGCTGATCCTTTCTGGAGGTAAGAATTAGAAATTGAGGGCATGCACATCGGTTGTGGAACGGCTGCATAAGTCGCGGTAGGTAATTATGATGGAAATCTCTTATACTGTAAGAAAGAATGAACAGGATGCTCTTCATAAAACCTCAAAAGACTTACATGGGTTGATACAAAGTGAAACGTATTGAGTACCAAGTAACAGCAGTATTGTAAGATGATCAGCTGTGAATGACTTGCCTATTCTCAGCAATACAAGGATCCATGACAACTCTGAAGGACTTAGGATGAAAAATAGTATCTATCCCCAGAGAAGGCACTGATGGTGTCTGAATACAAATTGAAGCAACTTTTTCCGCTCACTTTCTTCATTTTTCTGGAGTCTTTTTGTCTATGTTTTCTTTCATCACATAACTATTATGGATATATTTTGTATGACTACAAATATATAACCTATATGGAATTGCTTGCCTTCTCAATGAGGGGTTGGGGATGGAGCAGGAGAAAGGAGGGACTTTGGAAGTCAAAGTTTTAAAAACAAATTGTAAAAAGTGGAAATCATAATACTGATAACAAATCTTAGTTGGCCTTGACCCTCTGGACATCCCTGAGGCACAGAAGGCCCTCTTGAACGTTGGAGGGCCCTTCCCACTCCCTCCCTCAGCAGCTGGAGTTTCCAGGTGCTGGGGACATCACCACCCTTGCAATAAGCTCCAAGTCAGCTCCAGTAGCAGCCACAAGGGAGGCAGGGGGGCACGGTGGAAGGGCTCGAGGGCAGTGGGAGCAGATGCTCTCCCAACTTGGGGAGGGACACCCCTAGCCAACAGGGGACTTTATCAACATGATCCCGAGTAAGCTGAAGGCCCCCCCTCCCCCGGCCACACTGAAAGGGGGAAGCAGGGAATTCTCTAGAATGCCCAAAGCCAACTCCAAAGGAGGAGCTAACCCCAGGGATTGGAGGGTGGACTCCCTCTGAGGCTGCAGAGCTGGGGTGAAGAGGAAGGAAGAAGGGAGGTTGTCTGAGGGGTGG
Source organism: Phascolarctos cinereus (assembly GCF_003287225.1). Lineage (NCBI taxonomy): Eukaryota > Metazoa > Chordata > Mammalia > Diprotodontia > Phascolarctidae > Phascolarctos > Phascolarctos cinereus. The sequence goes on from NW_027555929.1 coordinate 13,426, forward strand.
GCATAAGGCCAGTCTGAAGCCCTCCAATCTACTGGTTAAAAGTTCAGGCCTTCCTTTTTCGGGGGAAAAGGGGAACTAAACAGAGAGAAATGAGCGAAGGAGATGAAAATATCCCTTGCATTCTGAACCACATTAAAAACAGCAGAAGTGAATGACTGGAAAGCCCTACAGTGGTGGCTACCTTGGAAGGGCTTTCTCCAGCACAGGTCTCATTCTGGCTGCCACACTCTGAAGAGAAGGACTGCCCTTTCCATCTCCCTCTGGGACAAAGTCTGCTTCATTGTTCTAATGGGGTGTGTGTGTGTGTGTGTGTGTGTGTGTTGGTGTCTTTGGGGAGAGGCAGTGCTGGCAACAATCCTGTTCCCAGGGTTGACCTTCCCAGATCACTGGCCCTAGATGCCCCTCTAGCCTGGCCAGAATGGGGCTCATTACCCATTCTATGAGCCGACTTGGCCGATCTCATCCTCCCAATCCCAAAGCCCAGCTGCCCTCTAGAAAAGTCTCTAAAGTGAGACAACGCCAGGCCAAGGACGATCGTCTCAAGATGACAGCCTGGCTGCCCCTGGTCCCAGCTCGTGCTCTCTTTGTCCTCGCAGTCCCTTTAGCACGGGCCCAGCGTTCCGCAGGCGTTACCTTGGTAGCCATCAAAGGACGCGGACCTGGACGCGGACTGGGACGCGGACACAGACGAGGCGGTCGGCTGACCGACTTAGCAGTCTCAGCAGGTACCCAGCAGGGCCATGCTATGGCATGGAGTGGCCAAGAGAAAAGGGGCTGGCCAGGTAGAGGGTCTGGATGTCGGTGCCCTCCTCTGTGCCGGGGCACATCTGCACTCCCAAGATTTGCTCCCTGGGCACGGCTGCCTCTGCTCCATCCCCTAACGTCTCCCCGCAAAATCCCCAGGAACAGTGGTGTCCATGACTGAGTGGACTTCCTCAGCGCCAGGCCTGTTTGCTCCCCTGCTTCATCTCCCTTTCCCACAAACAACCGCAACATCGTGTTGCCCAAGCCAGGGCTCATTTCCCAATACCAACTCCTGGCATGCCTTTCCACCTTCGTCTCCGATAAAGTACGCTTGCTTTCCCTATTGCTGCGAGTTGCTGTGTGTGTGACAGAGTGTGGCTCTGTGTGTTGTGTGTGTGTGTGTGTGTGTGCGCGCGCGCGCGCGAACCTGTGTTTGTTTGGGGAGAGGCAGCCCTGGCAACACGCCCGTGCCCAGGGTTGACACATCTAGTCCCCTGGCCCCAGGTGCTCCTCTTGGCTCCCCAGAAAGGGCTTGGTAATCCTCGCTATGCCCGGGCTTGGCCGGGCTCATCCTGCCAGTGCCCGGATCCAGCCGGCCTCTAGCAAACTCTCTAAAGTGGGGCAGCCCTAGTCCGAGGATGATCCTCGCAGGATGAAAGCCTGGCTGTTCCTACTGCCATCTCACACCCTCTTTGTCCTTGCAGTGCTTCTGGCACGCGCCCAGCGTTCGCCAGGCGTTACCTCGGTAGCCAAGCAAAGGACGCGGACTGGGACGCGGACGCGGACTGGGCGGTCTCAGCAGGTACCCCGTAGGGCCCACACTGGCATGGCGGGGCCGGTAAAACAGGTGTAGAGAGGTGCGGGGTCTGGAGCTCGGTGCCCTTCTCTGTGCCAGGGCACAATATCTGCACCTCGTCTTGTCTGTGTACCTTCTCAGCCAAGGAACAACACCTGCCCCTCCCAAGAGCTGCCAGCTGTGCACAGCTGACTCGGCTCCATCCCCTAACCTCTCCCCCCAAATCCCCAGATACACAGGTGTCCATGATGGAATTCAGTCCTCCCATACAAAGCCTGCTTACCCCCCGACTTCATCTTCCTCTCCCACAAACCACCCCATTATCGAGTTGCATAGGCCTTGACAGTTCAGAAATCCCTCAGGAGGCATTGAGGTTGGAGCTCAGTGAGCAGGCACATAGGAAGGCTCAGGGTCTGCCTTGGAGGCTCTTCCTGGTGCTATGAGAATCCCTGGGGAGCTTACCACTTGTCCATTTACTCATCTGTAATAGGAGTGGGATAATCCTTCAGAGTGGTGATGATGAAATGAAGACCAAAAAAACAAACAAAACACAAAACCCTGTCCTTCCAGCACTGTTAACCCATGAAGCCCATTGCTGAAGGGTCAGGGTTAGTATCAGCTGGCTAGCTGGGACCAGGACAGAGCTCTTGCAGATGACACCTGCCACCCTTCAGAACAGGCTTTTGGCTGCTGGGGGGACCCAAAGACATGGAAGACAAGGCAGTCCTCAAGCTTACCATCTGTGGGGAGAAGACAAATTCCTGCTTGTGAAGCAACCTGAGAATAATCACAAGCACAGTGTCCAAAGCCCAGATTCTAGAAAGATATGCTAAGGGGCAGATCCAGAATGGAGGCAGCAGAGAGTGGAGCCTCCACTTCCTCAGGGAAGCCTCCTGCAGGATCCTCTTGAAAGACGACTTGCTGCTCAGGATGAACCAATGCTGAGATCAGGCATGAGACTGCTGGGCCTGGCCCTGCTAGGCAGCCATCATCAATGTGCTTTGGAGCCACTTCACAAACACTTTAGGAGAGTGCCTCTCTGTGCCAGCCCAGCTAACCTTTTGGAGAAATTAGTCTGGGGCTTTTGGTCCCTGTCCTTCAAGGGCACCCCCTTAACACCCTTCTCAGGGTCTGCCAGAAAATAGCATCGTCACTCAGGCAGTAAGCACTGCTTCTCATTCTTTTTCCTTCTTTGGGGAATCTCTAGAATTCCCTTGGAAGATGTCTCGGCGCAGTGAGCGCCTGCGCCTCCGGTACCACCTACACGTTGATGGAGATGGCGCGGCAGCAGCACCAGCAGCAGTGGCTGCAGTTCCCCTGTGGTCGGCCAGCACATTCAATGCAATGACAGTTCCCTCAGGTAAGAGGAGCCAGAGCAAGGCTAAGCCACCTTCACCATCACAACTGCCCATGGCAGCCAAGGCCCTCAGCTGCTGCCATGTGCATATTGCTTTCCTGCCCCCATTTTTGGTGGAGACATCACTCTATTGCTTTCTTTCCTCACAAAGGTGAGAATTCCCTGTCCCCAGCACCATCTCTCCCTCCTCTACCCCAATCTGGCCTACTGCTGCCTTCACTGTCTGAGAACAGGAAATAGGGCGGGGCAACTTTGAGCATGGAAAAGGCCAGGTCCCCTGACCTCAAGCTGGGTAGGGAACAACCCCTCTCAGCCACGGAACTCTTTTCCCTAGCCCCAATGCACGTGGTTCTTAGAGTGAGTTTCAGGGCCCAGCAGCAGCACGGGAAGCCACTTGGGTCAAGGGCCTGTGGGGGACGAGACAGCTTCAGGTGGCTCTTCGCTTTTCTCATACCTCATCATGCTAGTTTAATTTGGAAAGAGGTGCTCCCTGGCCCATGGGAGCTGTGGCTTGGTTCAATCCTGCCTCTGCTGTGAAAGATCATTCATCTGTTTAAGGAATAAGAACAGGAAGAGAGGCTTTAGGTATCATTTCTTTCCAACCTCAAAGTCTCCAGCCAAGTCTCATTCCCCTCCCTTTCTTTTTCACCCTTGCTTTCTTCCACTCTCCTATCTTTGCTCTTCATACCTGCTGTTCCCCAGGACTCGGAGGAGGAAGTCAAGTAGGGTCAAAGGCCTCTCACCATCCCCTCTCCTGGCCACAATCACCTGCAGCACCCCTGGATCCTCCTCAGGATATAGGTCTGAGGATGACTGTGCAGGTAGGCATCACTTCTCCTCCCTAGAGCCCCATCCCCCAGGCACTGCCCCACTGACTTCAGAGGGTGACCCATAGCTGGGGGCGGGGAAGAGAGCTCTGCAGTCTGGGTTTGCAGGGTGGGAGTGCTCAAGCCCTCAAGCCTGGTAAGGGGGATGCTCCAGGTCCACTTGTCTCTCCTTCTGGTGAATCCTCATTTCTTCCCTTCCTTGCAGGGCACTCGCTTTTGGACCAGCCTGGCTCTGCAGGCAACCTAAAGAACAGTGCTTCCCAAGTTGGCCCTTCCTGGGGTGGATGGCCATCCACTTCTCAGGTGGGTTCTGCCAGTGGGTGGGCACAGTGCCCAGGGTAGTTCCTGCAGTGCACCTAGAAGAGATTCCTCATTCCTATGTAGGGACATGCTGGGCCCGGCTAGAGTAACTCTAGGACAGCGTGTAGAGATGGGCTGAAGAGAGAAAGATCCCCAAGCACAGCTACAGAGCCCTGGGAGGATGCGAGACCAGAATAGCAAGAAGCGGCTTCAGAGCTGGCAGGCTGGGAAGGGGCTAGCTCTGGGACATGATGGGCTTGCAGGGTGAAGCCTTTCAATCTCTCTGCTGGGACTTTTGCAGGTTGGCTCTTTGGCCTGCTCCGCTGGTGCCTTCATAACACCTGGTACCGCCTGACCACAGCTGTCTCCCTGCAGGACATCTATGTTTTCACCAGGTCAGTGAGGACTACCTGGGGCCTGCCAGAATCAAAGATCCACAGCTCCCAAGGACTCCACAGTCCCTCAGATCAATTTCCCCATGTGCTTTGTCCTGTTCTTTTCCAGCTTTTTCAGACTTTTATGCCATGAATCTTATGACAGGGTCAGGTAGGGTCAGGGGTGTGCTGGAACCAGCTGGAAACTGCTTGTCAAAGTCAGCTACCATTCAGGCCCTGATTGAGTGTCTCCACTGAAGAAGATGATGGCAAAAGTGGGTTGCGTGTGCCTTGCCCTCCTCCAGAGCTGGTTGTTCGGCATTCACCGGCACAGGCCAGCCCCCATTACCCTTGGTTCTTCAGGGAAGTGGGTTGGCTCTCACTATCGGGGGATTGTCTTCCTGAGTTTCTTTTAGGAGATCTCTCCTCAGTAGTTCCTGCCTCTGATCACAACTGACTCTGGTGAGTTCACCTTTGCCAGTCGGCGGGTCCTGAGTTGCCAGGGACACTCCCTACTTTGGGTTTGAATCCAGAATTTTCTGCCCAGACCTCCAGGTGGCCAGGTCATTCTAGCAGTTTCTCTGTGGAGGAGCATGCCTAGGATTCTAGGCTGCCTCCAGGGCTGAGTCCAGGAACCTCTAGAGCAGGGGTGGGTATCTTGCGGCCTCCAGGCCACATGTGGCCTCCTAGGTCCTTGGGGAGGCCTTTGGACTGAGTTCAAATTCTATGGAACAAATCCTTTTCTGAAGGGGATTGATTCTGTGAACCATGGCCACACTGGAGGACCTCGAGGGACACATATGTCCTTGAGGCCTCCAGGTTAGCCACCCCAGCTCTGGATTCCTGGGGCCACAGGCTGGGCCAATGGTGACAATCCCACTTTAGCAGCAGTTCTTCCTGCAGCTCTTCCAAGTCCCAATTGACAAGAACTGGAAGGATTTAGAAACAAGAAGACTGCCTAATTGCAGGACACATCTGCCACCTGACCTCACAAAGGGCAGCATGTCACCTATCCTAACAACATGAATACATTTCACAAAGGCCAACTTTACTACTCGCACTTTACCCTGAGGGCTGTCCATTAAACCCCAGGTCTCCACATGTTCAGTGCCCAGTGGCAGGGGGTGAGTGGGGGGGGCACACACTTTGGGGTTTCATTTGCCACGCAGAGAGGGTCTCACCAGATCCTGTGATGGGGAAGGGCAGACCTTAACATCTCCTCCTTCATCTCCATGAAATCCAGGAGCTTTTCCACTGGGAAGAAGTTGCTCCTCTCTGTCTTGGGCATGCTGTTTCTTGTGGCTTTGCTGGATTATGGTGAGCATTGTTGAGTCCCCAGGGCAGCTGGGGTGGGCAGTTGGGGTAGGGGGAACAGACAAGGGCTTGGGGACACGGCAGCTAGAGGACAGTTTGGAAGACAGAGCTTTGAAGGGGAGCCTTTAGGGAGCCAAAGGGACAAAATCACCAACAAAAGGCAACCAGGTCACGGACGGACACGTTCTCGTGCCTAAAGGGTGAGAATTATGCCTTGTCTCTCATTCTCCTCTCCATTCAGCCCAACACACTTTGATTGTGCATTTTCTGTATGCAGGCCTCAGAGCCTCAGGCTGCAGGGTATGGGTGGTTGTCCTGCCCACTTTGAGCATGACCCGCACTTGGAGCAAGGAGGTGTTTTATCTGTGCCCTCCGTGGTCACAGACAAGGTACTGGAGGGTGGGTGATTGGTAGAGGAGCTGACTTAGGAAGGAATCGGTTATGAGGGCAGGACATACCCAATGCCAGGTCTGGAGGGCTTCGTCCCTTTTCTTTGGTGAGAACACACAGGGTGGTCCTCCCGGGATGATCCCAGAAGGCCTGGACTCTTGGTCAGGAGCCACGCCATTCCTCAGCCCATACTGTGAGATAAAGTCCACCTCAGAAATGATGACACCACAAGCTGAAGGTCACCAAGGTCTGTCTGCAGGCAACCTGTCTGTAGAGCATCCTGCTCGTCATTCAGAAGGGACGGAGCTCTGTGTTGACCAGGCTTGGGACCAGGAGGCATGACTTCTGGCTTCAGTCTTCATGTCCTCTCCCCAGCTTATTCTTATCCCTCATTTTTGCCATCATCCAAATGTGTCTAATGACTTCTGAGAGGATCATGAGAGAGTGAACTCTTGGGGTAGAAGGGGCTCTAGCTGTAGCCTTCCAGATCATGATGCCCCTCATGCATCTGCCTCCTTTGGGCTGCGGTCTATGCCCCCTTTGATGTGACACTGCCAGTGTCAGTCCGCATGGAGTTCCGTTCTGGCTCTTGAGACTCAGTCTCAGATTAGCCTTTCCTCCCATGTGCTAGGTGCTTGGTATTTCTACCCCTCTGGACTCCGGACCTTCCACCCTGCTATGCTCTCCTGGTTGGCAGCAAAGGGTAGCAGCAGGAGACAGGACGTGTGGGAATCAGGAGAATTCACACCAGATTTCCAGGTGAGCACCCCACTGAGTGCCAGGAAAGCTTTGCACAGGACACACAGACGACTCATGCACCATCCAGTTCCTGTCTCTTAAGCTAGGGTTACTCAGCCAAGCAGCACTTATGAAGCATGACCTACTGTGGGTCAGGCACTGTCCCAAGGCAAAAACCAAAACAAACAACCCCACAGTCCTTGCCCATGAGGAGCTGGCAGTCTCCTCATGAGGAGACATCTAGGTGCCAAGGAGACCTAACAGGACAAATGGGAGTGAAGCAGTAGAGGGTGTTGGCTCTGCTGTTTCTTGTAGGGCAGCCATAAAGCCTATTGCTATGCCCTCCTTGAAGGCAACCCTGGTTTGGCAGGATCTGCCAGCTGGTGTCCTCTGCTGCCACTGTCTTTGGGACCCCAGGGTCAGCTCTGCGGGCATCAGAAGAGGGAGAAGTCACATTAGCTAGAGAAAGATGCTTCTGTTTTCATTCTTTTAATGAACAAGAATCTATTTTCTTTTCTTCTCGCCTCCTATCCATTTGAAAAACGGAAAAACAAACCACTTCTTACAAACATACAGAGACAAGCAAAACAGTTCCTCCTGGGCCATGTCTAAAAGATGTATTTCTCCTTCTGCCTTGGTCCATCCCCTCTGTCAGAAGTTGCATCATTTGCCAGAAGAGTAGCTGGTCACTGCCTTCAACAGAGTTCTGCACTCTTTCACAGTGGTTTGTCTTTGTGCTTCTGCTCACTCTTCTGCACATCAGTTCATGCAAGTCTTCCCAGCTTTCTCTGAACACCACCCCTTTCATCATCTCTAAGAGTATGGTAGATTCAGTCCCTACTCCATAATTTCTTTTTTTCCAACTCCATCATTTGTTCAGCTCTTGCCAAGTGCGGGGTTTCCAGTTTTTTGTCACAGCAAGAAAAATTGGCCATCAATATTCCTGTCCAGATCGGACTTTTTCCTCTTTGTTTGATCTCTTTGGGGAATAGGCCCAGGAGTTGTCTTGCCAGGTGAGTGGGTAGACATGTTTTATTATCTCTGGCGGCAACACTCATAACTGCTTTTCAGAATGGCTGGACTAGTTTCCAGTTTCTACTTAGAGCATTGTTGAGTCGTGTCTAGTGAGGTGCACTCTTCGCCTCCGCCGCCCCATTTGGGAATTTTCTTGGCAAAGGTCCTGGAGTGGTTTGCCATTTCCGTCTCCAGATGATTTTTAAAGTGAGGAAATGGGGGCAAACAGGGTGAATTATCTTACCCAGGATCACACAGCAACTAACTATCTGAGACCAAGCCTAGAGTTCTACGCACTCTAGCGCCCCCTAGCTTCCCGAGTCCAACAGTAATGTGCCTGACTTCTCACAGCCTGCTCAGCTTAGGTCATTTTGCCTGACTGTCCTCTTTGCCAACCTGACAGGTAGGGGGTAGAACCTCAGAGTTGCCTTCATGGGCATTTCTCTACTTATCCGTGATTCGGAGCATTTTTTTCATTTGATCATTGATCCCTTGCATTTCTTCTTTGGAAAAATGCCTGTTCATATCCTTTGCCTGTCTACTGGAGAAAGCACCACAGACACCTGATGGGGGGAAAGCCAGCAGGTCATTTTCTCTTATTTTTTTTCCTTTCCAGTAAGATTGACGTCAGCTTTCCTGGGCTCTGTGTTCCACCATTTTTACTTAATTCCTTTTTTTCTTTTTTTGCATAAGACCCACAAAATTTGATTTTGGTCACACTTCCAAGCATTATTTCTCCTTCTCCTTCTCCTTCTCCTCCTCCTCCTCCTCCTCCTCCTCCTCCTCCTCCTCTTCCTCCTCCTCCTCCTCCTTCTCCTCCTCTTCCTCCTCTTTCTCCTCCTCCTCCTCCTCTTCCTCCTCCCCCTTCTCCTCCTCCTCCTCCTCCTTCTCCTCCTCCTCCTCCTCTTTCTCCTCCTCCTCCTTCCTCTTCTTCTTTAAAAATAGGTAATTAACTAATTGATAGTTTTTAAGATTCAATTCCATAAGATTTGAGTTTTAAATTGTCGCCCCCTCCATCTCCCCTCCTCCCAACATAGTGTGCAACCTGATATAGGCTCTACTTATACATTCAGGTTAAGTAGATATTCCCATTAGTCATGATGTAAAGTAGAATTAGAACTAATGCGAGGAACCATGAGGATGAAGCAATAAAACAAAACAACAAAGTAAAAGGAAATCAAACAGTATGCTTCCATCTGCATTCAGGCTCTATTGTTCTTTCTCTGCATGTGGATAGCCTGTTCCATCACGAGTCTTTTGGAGTTGTCTTTTTACATCCTTGCATTGCTGAGAAGAGCCAAGTCTATCAAAGTCAGTCATCACACAGTGTGGCTGTAAATGTGTACAATATTTTCCTGGGTCTGCTCATTTCCCTCAGCATCAGTTCATATAAATCTTTCTAGGTTTTTCTGAAGTCCACCAGCTCATCATTTCTTATAGCACAATAGGATTCCACCACATTCACATACCACAACGTGTTCAGCCATTCCCCAGTTGATGGACATCCCCTCAATTTCCAATTGTCCTCCACTACAAGAGGAGAGACTAATAGTTTTGTACATGTGGGTCTCTTTCCCATTTTTTATGACCTCTTTGGGAAACAGAACTAGAAGTGCTATCACTGGGTCAAAAGGTAGGCACAAGTTTTGAGCCCTTTGCACGTACTTCCAAATTGCTCTCCAGAATGGTTGGAGCAGGTCACAACTCTACTGACAATGCATTAGTGTTCCAATTTTCCCACATTTTCTCCAACATTGACCATCATCCTGTTTTGTCACATTAGCCAATCTGATAAGTGTGATGTGATACCTCAGAGTCCTGGTGACTTGCATTTTTCTAATCAGAAGAGATTTAGAACATTTTTTCACATGGCTCTAGATAGCTTTAATTTCTTCCTCTGAGAACTGCCTGTTCATATCCTTTGCCCATTTATCAATTGGGGAATGACTTCTATTCTTATCATTTTGACCCCAGTCTCTACATATTTTACAAATGAGGCCTTTATCAGAGACCCTTGTTGTAAAACTTCTTTCCTGGTTTTCTATTTCCCTCCTCATCTTGGATGCATTGGCTTTGTTTCTGCAAACAACTTTTCAATTCAATGTAAGCAAAATTATCCATTTGGCATTACATATAATGTTCTCTATCTCTTCTTTGGTCATAAATCCTTCCCTTCTCCATAGATCTGAAAGGTAAACTATTCCTTGCTCTCTTTGTTTGCTTATAGTCTCATTTTTTATATTTAAATTCTGCCCCCATTTGGACTTTATCTTGGTGTAGGATGTAAAATGTAAAATGGTGGTCTCAGCCCCGTTTCTGCCCTACGCTTTTCCAGTTTTCCCAGCAGGTTTTGTTAAATAGGGATTTCTTATCCCAAAGCTGGAGTCTTTGGATTTCTCCAATACTAGATTAGTATAGTCAATTGACCATTGTGTCTTGCCTACCTAAACTATTCCACTGGTCCCCACTCTGTTTCTTAGCCAGTACCAAGTAGTTTTGATGCTTGCTGCTTGATGATACAATTGAAGAGCTGGTAGAGCTGGGCCACCTTCCCTTGCATTTCTTTTCATTAGTTCCCTTGCTACTCAGTACCTTTTCTTCTTCCAGATGAATTTTGTTATTGTTTTTTCCAGCTGTGTAAAATAATTGTTGGTAGTTTCTTTGATATCACACTGAATAAGTAAATTATTTAGGTAGAATTATCTTTTTTTACCATCTCAGCTCGGCTTAAGCATGACCAACTCCTATTTTTCCGATTGTTTACTTTATTTGTCTAAAAAGTGTTTTGTAATTAGGCTCATATAGTTCCTGGTTTTGTTTTGGCAGGGAGACTCTGAAATATTTTATGGTGTCTACAGTAATTTGAAATGGAATTTCACTTTCTGTCTCTTCCTGTTGGCTCTGTTAGTAGTATATGAAAAGATTAGGGAGGAATAAGACTGTCCATGTGACTTAAGAGCTGAGTTGGAAAACTTTCCTCAGGGGACTAACAAGTGACCTCACCACTCTGGGGACAATGGTTTGTGCCTAATCCCAGCTGACCTTGGAGGCCTCATCTTGGTGGGAGGGTAGAAGAGAAGCCCAGGCTCTGAAAAGTCTAGCTGGGACTTAAGGTCAAGATTTCTGGAGCCCAGCAGTTTGTGGCGACTCATATGCTCCTCAGCAGAGACGGGCCCAGCCATAGGAGACCACGAATCCCCACAGTGCAGCGCTGATGTTTTCATCAGTTTCATTATGTACTCTTTTTCCTTACAGGAGCTGGAAAGCGGGGTGCTCCAGCACACGTCTGAGTGGCAAGGGTAAGGCCCCAAAACTGACTGACAAAGAGAAGAGGAGGGAAGGAGGGCAAGAAAGCTACACCAGGGAAACCAGTTGCCTGGGGGTTGAGGAGGGTAGGTCAGTGGAGCAGAACACTTGGGTTAGCATGTCCATAAGATTGATCCAATCTAGGAGGGACCTCAGAGAGCAGATGAGGTTACTGCGGCCCCAGGGGGAAATGACCTAGCCAGGGTCCCCCAGGCAGCAGATGTCAATGAAGACTTTCAGCCAGTTCTGTGGCTCTGTGCTTTCCATTGGGTAGTGCTTTTCTTCAGGTGACACTTGTTCTGTTGGAGTCCATCCTCCAAGTGCCTATGCCAACGTTGATCCTGAGTTTTCCTTTTGTCACTGGCTAGTTTGTCCCAGGAAGACACCCAGGACAAAAGGCCAAAGGAGATGGGTTCCCTGGAGGCCCAGCTGGCTGGCCTGAGGCAGGAGCTGGTGGCCATCAGCCAGAGACAGGCTGCAATGGCCCAAGAAATACACCTTTGGCGAGAAAAGATGGTGGCCCTGCACAGTGACGTGAGTCCTCCAGTCCCCTGGTTAAGCAATGCATGCCCCTTGATCTCAGGTGGGCTGCTGATGCCCGGATATCTGCCCAGGGAGCTGCAACCATCTGAGGTTTCCACAGGGCACCTGCTAAAGATTGAGCCTATTGGGGGACATTGTGACATGGATGAGATTTTCCTCATCTGTCAAGTGGGAAT
>NW_027555930.1:0-25281 GCF_003287225.1 Phascolarctos cinereus
GTGCTTTTGCTTCTCTGGGTACACTTTGTTTCCTTTGCAGAATGTAAGCTCCTTCAGAGCAAGAACTGGATTCATTTCTGTCTGTCTCCGCAGCTCCTAGCACTGGGTCACAGTGCTTAGGCAATGCTGGTGGAAGGATTGACTGACATGTAAATACTGTTTCTCCCAAAGCACATGAGCTCCTTGAGGCAGAAACTCTTTGAGTCTTTGGACCTCCCCCCACCCCGGGTTTAGTGGAATACCCTGCCCATGACACAGGTCATCCCTTTTTTTCAACTTAGTCTAGGATTCAATTCAACCCAGCATTGATTAAGCTCTTACTATTTGAGTCAGCCAGGCATTTATTGAATGATTGTGCCAGGCACCAGACCAGTGGCTGGGAATACAAAGAAAAGAATCAAAAAACCCGTACACTTCCCGGTTCTTGCCTTCAGGGAGCTTATTTTCCAATCTGGAAGACAGTAAGCCAATAACGTTGCACATACAAGATGTATGCTAAAGAGATGGAAGGTGGTCTCAGATGGAAGAGGTGGGATAGGGTGGGGAGAGAACTATGTATCAGGTACTGTACCATGGTCTGGGGTTACAGGGACCAGAAAAAAGGCCCTTCCCACAAGGAGTTTACCTTCTCCTTCAGAGATATAGTATGTAAACAGATGATTTTAAAAATTATTTGATTGTTTAATTTTGAAAGGGGGATGCAATTTCAAAGGAATTTCAGAAGGGAGGGAGACCTAACAAATTGGGAGAGGGGGAGGATCATCACAGGTCCCAAGTGGGAGATGGCATCTGAATTAAACATCCAAGTGCTGAGGGAGTGTATTCCAGGTATGAGAGACAGTCAATGTAAAGGTAGGAGAAAGAATGGGAACAGCAGGCATGTCAATTTGTCTGGAATAGAGTGCGTGAGAGGTAGTGATGTGAAATTAAACAGGAAAAGTAGACTGGAAGGTGAAATACCAAGTAGAACATTTTGATTCTTAGGGTGATTAGGGAGTCACGGAAGACTCTTGAGCAGCGGCAGAGTGACGTGGTCAGGACTGTACTTTCATGAGATCACTTTGGCAGGTTGTGGAGGGTGGATTGTCAAGGGGAGACCAAATAGGAGACCAGTGCAATAGGACTGAAGAGAAGGGCTGGGAGCTTGAATGAGGCTGGTGAGTAGAGTGAAGGGGACAGGTGCTCAGGATACAATGAATCAACAAGATGTGGGAAGAAGTTGGATATGGGACAGCGAAGAGTCCATGAGGACTCTGAGATTGCAAACTTGGAACTGGAAAGATGGAGGCATAGATTGTAGAAATGGGAGGTTTAGGAGGAGGGGTAGGTTGGAGAGGAAAGATCATGGGTTCTGTTAGGATTCTCAGCCATGGCACATCCAGATGGAAATGTCCAGCAGACAGTGGTGATGTGAGCCCGGAGCTTGGCAGACAAATGTGGGCCAGATATGGGAGTCATCTGGGATGTGGGATGATCCTAGCTAGGGGGAGCAGAAAAGGCATGAAGCAGAATCAGCCAAGTTATTATCAGGTGGAAGGAGGAGCAGGTGGGAGAACTGCATGCTGAAAACCTAGAGGAGAGAGTATTCAGGGGAGAGGATGGTAGGCTCAGTCCAAAGCAGCACAGAGATGCAGGAAGAGTGAGGAAAAGTGATTGGATTTAGCAAGAGAGAAATTCCTGGTGGCTCAGAAGAGGGCACTTTCAGTCAGGTGGTAAATGGAAATCAGATTGCCTGAGGGTGAAGAAGTAACTGTGAGGTGAGAAAGTAATAAAACATGAGGGAGAGTGAAACCTGGAGGGCTTCCTGGAGGAGGTGAGTTCAGAACTTGAGGGGTGGGCTGCAAAGGAGACACCTGACATGAGCTTCTCCTTCTGTCTCTTGACCTTCCAGCTTCCAGCAGTGGGTAGAGCACTTCCATGAGAATCCAAGCATCTGAGGGCTGCCAAGTGACAGTTGTATCAGCCGGACAACTACCTTGGTGAACTGTGGCCCCCCTCTTTGGTAAGCCAGACCCTAGAGAGGACGGAGAGAAGGGCCCCAGCATGACCTAATGTTCTCTCCATGGTGAGTTGGCCCATTCTTTCTTCGGGGACTCTGTCCCTATCCCAGATGTTCTGAGGTCCTTTCCTTCCTCTCCCCAACTCTATCCTCCTGGGAAAGGGCCACAGAAAGAGCCCATCTACACTTCCTCTGGAGACACGGAAAGGGACGTCCATACTGGCCTCAAGAAAAACATCCTTCCCAGAGACACAGAGACATCCTCCTCAGGGACACAGACTTCAAAAGAGACCCCTCCCTACACTCTGAGAGAAACCTCTCCAGAGACAGAGTGACCCTCAGACACACAAAGAGAACTCCAGAGACAGAGAAACTCCACTAGAAAGACGACCCAGACAGAGAGATTCCTCCAAGGACAGAGACACCTTCCCATCAGAGATATGGAGAGACCTCTCACAGAGACCAACGCCATGCCACCTGCCCACCACTGAGATACAGTGTCCAAAGACACAGAAACCCATCCTCCAAATGTGGAGAGGTACACTTCCCTTCCTGCCTGCCCACCTAATATGTGGAGGGAGCCAGCTGGGACCCAAGGTCAGCTAGTGATGAGCCCTGGCTTCTCCCCCAGCTCCCTAGCTGACCATCTGTCCTGGCTGGGGCCCTCAGAGAGCGAGCCTGCTCGGGAGGCAGCTGCAAATGCTCTTGACCATGTCATCCACCTCTCACCGCGCGTCCTGGCTGACCTGCTCTTTCAAGAACTGCAGGTCAGTCTCAGGAAGCCTCTGGCCCCCCTCCCAAACTGACTAGAAAATGGGGACCTGGGGGTTGTGACAAGGGTCACATCAGGATCAGGCCGAGGTCCAGCTGAGCCAGAAACTGGACTAAGACAAAGGAAGAGAAGAAAGAAAGGGGACACAGAAGAATGGAGGGAGGAGATCGATGTTTACACAGAAGGTCCAGCTTGGGGAGGGGGAAGGCACAACATGGGTCTGGGCCTAAGCTCCCACAGGCTGCCACTGCCTATTGACTGCTATACTCAGGAATATGGAGGCCTGTGGCTGTGCCTGGGCCTGCTGGTCCAGGGTGGGTATGACATTATAGCTGCTTTTGTGCCTAAGTCTGTGACTCTGTGTGGAATCGGTGGGCATCAATTAGGTGAGTTTCAGCTTTGGCTACATGTGTGTGCTCAACCCCTCCCACCTCATGAAGACAGTGATGGGCTCTGGGATCCCTATCAAGGCTGGAAGGGGGCAGAATTCCTGGTTCTTCTACCTATGGACTCATGTGTGGGTGGCACCTGAAGGGAGCTCTGAGTCAGATGAACTCTGATCTCTCCTTTCTCTGGACAATTCCAGTCCCATTCTCCAAAGTGATGTACAAGTAGCTGACCAGCTCTGAGGTCTGGATGGCATTGTAGGGACCCTGGGAGCTCAAGCCTTGGCCCTAGAAGAATGCATGACCAGCCTTATCAGGTATGAATGGACATGTCCACAGGTGGGAGGGAGGGATGATTGGACAATGAAGGGAGAAAGGCAGAAAATAGAAGGCAAAGGATTCCCCCTCTTCTGGTGCCTTTGCCCTTCCTCCTTCTCCTCTCTTCCAAAATTGGGTCTCTGTGACTAATCTAGCCCAATCTACCCCCATATCTATCCTCCTCTCTCTCTCTCTCTTCTCTTCTCTCTCTCTCTCTCCTCCCTCCCCTGCTCTTCTCCTCTCCTCTTTCTCTCCTCCTCCTCTCCTCCCTTCTTCTTTCTTCTTCTTTTCTCTTCTCTTCTTCTTCTTCTTCTCACTCTGCCTTTCTCCTCTCCTCTCTCTCTCCTCCTCCTCTCTCCTCCTCCTCCTTCTTCTTCTTTCTCCTTCTTCTCCTTCTTTCCCCCCCACCCTCTCCCCCAACATTTCCTCTCTCTCATGCCCTTCTCCATCTCTGAAATATCTCCTCCTCTCTATCTCCCTTATATCTCTCCCATTTCCATCACCCAATCTCTCCCCTTACATCTCTTCCTGTTCTCATTTTCCCCATCTCCTTTGTCCTACTGTCTCCCCATCTCTTTCCCTGTAACGTCCCATCATTTCGTCTCATCTTTATCCCCTCTGTGCCCCTCCAATATCCCCCCATCTTTCTCCTTCCTTCTGTCCTGATAATCTCTCTCCCCTGCCCACATCACTGTGTCTCCCCTTAGTACTCACTCTGATATGTGCCTATGCCCTGGTGGGAGCTGCACCAAAGGCCCCTGGTGCAGTATGTGGAGATGTATTGCAGGGGCCTGTTCTGGGTGGGTTTCAGAGCTGGGGGTTCTAGCTCTGGCTTCTGGGCTCTAGAGATAAGGATTCCAGGATTAACTTGGTTCAGGGGGAGGCTGATTCTGGAGCTGGATATATGAATAAAGCTCCCAGAACTGTGTTGTGACCATGCCTAGGGTTATGGATCTGTGTTTGGGGTTTCTATAGTTGACTTTTGGGCTGGTGAGGACTACAGAATTTGATGGGCTCTAGCCTGCAGCACTTGGGGAGAATATTGGCTCTAGATATGTTTAGGGGTAGGGCTCTGGGATTGAACTAGGGTGAGAATTAAGCTGGGGGTGTCAACCCCCAGAAACAGTTGGAGAAAGAATGTGGGTTCTCGATATGAGTCTCTGGGTTCTAGAACTGCCTTTGGGAGAGTTCCAAGCCCCATATCTGGATAGAATGATTGTTCTGGACCTGGGTTGGATGGTGAGGATTCTGAGACCTCAATGATATCCCCTCATCTCTCCCAAGGAGGAAGCATGTGGCTGCCCTCTTAGATGTGAGGGCTCTCCAGGGTGCAGCAGCTCATTATGAGTTATTGGCTGTGTCTCGGGGCCTGGAGCAGAGTGAGAAAGGGACTCCTGCCCTTCCCAGGGACTGAGTTTTTTCTGCTGACATTCCTATCCCTTGGCCACCTTTCTGTCTGAGCCTCCCCCTCCCTCTTGCCCGACTCACTAGGCCTGATCTTGCCTGCCTGCCCAGCCACTGCCCTCGGCACCCTGCTCTGCCTCATGCCCAGCCCTGAGCACACCTGGAATTCTACAACCTGCCTGTGATACTGCTGTCCCAGCCTGGAAGCCTATGTCTTCTCCCTTTCCCCTAACATCTGCTGCTGAGAAAGATTCTGACCCCAAGGATGGATTCAGTCCCTGGGTTTCAAACCAGGTCATAGAGTAAGGATGTCAGAGCTGGGAGAGTCCTCAGAACAGAATGTCATAGCTAGAAGAACTCTAGGAAAGTGGAATATTGGAGCTGGAAGGGCCTTTAGAACATGGACCATCAGAACTGGGAGAACTTTTAGAACACCAAATGTCAGAATTGGGAGGAACTTAGAACAGAGAAGGTCAGTGCTGGGAGGCACCTCAAAACATAGAAAGTGAACGTTAGAAAGTTAGGACCTAGATCAATAATCAATCAATAAACATTTATTAAGCACCTACTACGTGCCAGCCACTACACTGAGTGCATGGACTATCAGGGTGGAAGATACATCAGATCATGGAGTTTTATTCCCTCATGTTAGAGACAGGAGAACTGAGGCTCAAGAGTGAGGAAAGGGACTTCTCCCTAGGTCACACAGCAAGCCAGTGGCAGAGCTGGGAGCCAGGGCTGCTCCGGAGTTAGGGTAGGTCCCATAGAAGTAATGGAGGCTGTGCCTTGCTCTGCCCATCCCATCTCTCTTCCCTCTAAATGTCTTCTTGGTGGCTGCTCATGTAATAAGGAATGTATGATGATAAAATAAATATGTTTCTAACGAGCAACTGAGGCTGAGTTCTGTTTTGGAAGGTGGGGGTGGATGGCAAGTGGGGAGGCACCAAGCAGGCCCCTGAGGCAAGGTCGGGGCACCAAGCCCTCTCTCCCACATCGAGCTGGGCAGAAGTTAGGGGTTGAACCCCAAGGTGGCTAGGGTCCCTAGCAGGAATCTCCCTGCAAAAGGAAGAAGGCTTGGCCTTCCCTTCCAAGGACTCCCAGTCTGAGCAGGAAACATGGCCCTATGCCTTACCACTGGCTGCTTTAGTCCCCCCCATAGACGCTCCTTTCTGAAGGAACCTCATTTACATCCTATATCAGAGAAGGGAACAGTCTGGGAAGAGGAAATGAAGGGTTCCCCTCTTACTCCTCTCCTTCCCTCAAAGGTTTCAATATCTAGGATATAGGATAAGATTTAGAGCTGAAAGGGATCTCAGAGGCCAGATGTCAACCCTTTTACAGATAAAGAAAACCAGTTCCCAGGAGTGTAGGGAGTTGTCCAAGGTCACAAAGTTAATGAGTGTTAGAAGCAGGATTTGAACTCGGTGCTCGTGAAAAGGGGCATCTGGTCTCAGCTGAACTCCTCACACACCCTGCCACACCTGAGCTGCCACACTGGCTGCTTCCAAGAAGCTTCCAGGGCCAATCTCGCCAGCATGGGAGTTTCAGGGAGTCCTACAGACAATGGAGGGAAGGCAGGGCCTTCTCCAATCTCTTCTTCCCAGTCTCTGGCCTTGGGTAAGTGGGTAAGCTCCCTTGGCCCCAGCTAGGAGTGGGAAGTTGGGCCCTGCCCCTACTCTGCCTCACTATGAGCCCTGGCCTAGGTCCGACTCCTTCCCTTGGTCTCCGTTTCCCCATCTGTCTAGAGGATTTGGCCAAGGCACCTTTGGCCATCCCTTCCTGCCCTGACACTCCGGGATTTGGTGACTCCCTGCTGGGTCCCCAGAGGCCCTGGGACAGAGACAGGAATATGATTTCTTTCCTTGTTTTTCTTCCTCAAGGGGAAGGGGAAGGGAGATAGCTAAAGGCAGCCAAGAGGGAGGGCCGAATTCTGCCCTCTGGGAGCCACCCTCCCAGCTTCCAGCTAGAGTGTTCAGAGGGGGGTGAGGGGAGGGAGCTGTGGTGGTGGGGGAAGTGCAGGGGGAGGGGTACAGGGGGAGAGGGCTGTGACATGCATGGGGGGTGGCAGGAGGCGAAGGCGCTCTGCTTGTTCTAAGGCAGAGAGCCTTGAGACCTTTCCTGCCTCTGCCCCTCCCTGGGTGGGTTTGCTGAGTGCCTTTGAGCAAATGCATTCCCCTCTCTGAGCCTTGGCTTCCATGCCATTGGAAAAATGAAAGTGGCACATGTGGAGGGCAATGGCCCAGCTTGAACCCAAGACCTGAATGTCAGACTAAGGAAGATTGTAAGGGGACTGGTCCCAGGGGCTGGCAAGGAATTTTGGAGATTCATCAAAATCCATGCCCTCCCACCTAATTTTACAGAAGGGAAAATGAGACTAGGAACAGAAAGTCACTTGGCCAGGGTTACAGAGCAAAAAAGGGATTGAGCTCCAGACGGGAACCAGAACTCCTGGGGCCTGTAAATTTCACAGTGTATGAACTCCCCTCCACCCTAGCCTGGAGTCTGTGACAACTTCTAAGTGGGGAGCTGGCAGGGAGGGAGGATGAGGGAGGGAGAGAAGGAGAAGGAGGAAGACGAGGAGGAGGAAGAGGAGGAGGAGGAGGAGGAGGCCTCCTCCATCTCCCCCATCACCCCCTGCCCTTTCTGCTCTCTTGGATCACTTCAGTATCTGGAGGGGTGCCCATGGGCAACAGAGGTCAGGCTGCCTCTCCTGGGCCCCACTCAGCAGACCTGCGAGTGATAAGGGGTGGAGGTGGGGTTCAGACCCAGGACTCCCAGGGCGACGGTGGGCTGCGGTGGCACCAGGATGTTGGTGAGTGTGCTGGGCCATGCAGCTATTGATAAGATGGATAGCTGGCTAAAGAGAAAACAATTTATTATAACAAGTTACAGCTATGGCGTCTCAGGGCTGGTGTTTCTCCTCAAAGGGAGTCTAGAAAGCAGGACAGAGGGATGAGCCAAGTAGAGGAAACCCCTCTGTTTGCCCCCCTCTTCCCACCAACAGCAGTCCCTGCCCATCCCCCAACAAAGGGCCTCCAATTGAGCCCCCACCTCCTTTCCACAACTTTTTCAGGATCTTCTGGATGCATTGAACAGAGAGTAGAAGAACTTTAAAATCGGGGTGCTGAATGTGAAGTTGGAGGTCAGGGGCCACAGCAACAAGCTCTGAGGAAAGTAGGGAGCACAATGGTCAGGAGGCAACCTGGCCTCAGCCTGGCTCCCAGGCCCAGAGAACTGGGGCCTAGGGCACTCCCATCATGGCTTCCTCAGACACCTCCAAGAAGAAACAGAGCCCAGCAGATGACTGCTGACTTTTGAATATTTGCCATGAAGCAGAGTGTATTTACCTTCATAAGTATTTCCCAATTATATTTTAATCTGGTTTGGGCAGCACTTTGGTGTTTTTCAGTCCAGGAGTTCTGATATCTCTAGACCACATGATCTCTAAGGCCCTCCCAGCTCTGACATTTCCTGCTCTAAGGGCCCTCCCAGTTCTGACATTCCCTGTTCTAAGGTCCCTTATAGTTCTGATATTCTCTATTCTCAGGTGTTCCTTCCACCTCTGATAGTCCAAGATTCTTCCACATGAGTGCTATATATTATACTGCCAGTCAGCCAGTAAGCATTTATTAAGACCTTACTATGTGCCAGGTATTGTGCTAAGTGCTGGAAACACAAATACAAGCAGAAACAAAGACAATCCCTAGCTCAAGAAGCTTTGCTTCTAATGGAGTGCTAAAAAGAAGCTGAAAAATGGGAAGAGAAAAGGTAGGGGAAGTTCTATGCAGATGACTGCAATGCAGCCTGGAGAGGGCTGAAAATAACTGTTGCCTGGGCCTTCCCCTTACAATGGAAGTTCTGGAAGGAACCAATCAATCAGGAGGTGAAGCCTCACAGGGCAGAGAATGCTGAGGATGAGGCAGCTGGTAATGCAGTGGATAGAGCTTGGAGTTAGAAAGACCTGAATTTGGGGCAGCTAGGTGGCACAGTATCTGAAATCAAAAGGACCTGAGCTCAAATCTGGCCTCACACCAAACACTTGACAATTATGCTGTGTGACCCTGGGCAAGTCGCTTAACCCCAGCTGCCTTAAAAAGCGAGAGAGAGAGAGAGAGAGAGAGGAGAGAGAGAGAGAGAGAGGAGAGAGAGAGAGAAGAGAGAGAGAGAAAGAGAGAGGAAGGAAGAAGGAAGGAAGGAAGGAAGGAAGGAAGGAAGGAAGGAAGGAAGGAAGGAAGGAAGGAAGGAAGAAGAAAGACCTGAATTCAAATCTGTTCTCAAACACTTACTAACTATGAAACCCTGGGCAAGTCACTTAACCTCAACCTGCCAGAGTTTCCCCACCTGTAAAATGGGGATAATAACAGCACCTCCCTCCCACGGTTGGCGTGAGAATCAAATGAGATATTTGTAAAGGGCTTAGTACATAGTTGTTGTTATAGCAATGCTTCCTCCCCTTCCTCTCATCTACTCATTTCTGGTCCAATTGTGTCCCAATCGTAACCCCATTTGGGGTTTCCCATTTCCTTCTCCAGATGAGGAAACTGAGGCAAACAGGGTTAAGTGACTTGCCCAGAATCACACACCTACTAAGAGTCTGAGGCTGAATTTACCCCCATGTATTTCTCCTGTATGAATTAAGAGAGGTTACCTTGTGTTCTAATCTTCATGTTGCTAACAAATACCTGTCTGGGAGGCAGCCTCTGGCATATACAGTATCAACCTCATTTAACATTGTATAAATTATGTCCCTACTGTTTCTAACGCTTTGGTATTATCTGACATGCTGTAGAGTACACTCTGTTCACTTCAAGGCTTCGCACACAGCAGGTACTGGATAAATTCACCCTCTGTGCTCGAGAACCCTGGGACTGGGGTGCACAGTTCTGTGAAGGGGAAAGAGTCAGATGGCCCGGGGTTCTAGTCTACCCAGGAGGCCATTGAATCCATCCCACACAGGAACAGAATACTTCACTAGAAGACACCCAGCACATGCTCCTCCAGCCTCAGCCTCAAGACCTCCAAGGAAGGGAACTCGCCTCTCAAGGCAACCGGTGACCTTTGCAACAGCTCTTATCCTCAGGAAGTTTGCCTTGATCTCAAGCCAAAACTGGCCACTTTTCAGTCCCTTCTTCCCCTTGCCCCACCCCACTGCCAGCCCCTCTGCTCCCAGGTCTGCCCTCTGAGGCCAAAGAACAAAGCTAATTCCCTCCCTACATGCAAGTACTGCAAAACAGCCATCATGATCCTCTTGTGTCTTCTCCAGATTCCGTACCACCAATGCCCTCAGCTGATGGTATACTCTGGATACCAAGCCCTCCTCTGTCCTGGTTTCCCACCACTGGAAATTTTCCATCCCATTAATGTCCATCTTAAACCATGGTGCCCAGGACTGAACACAGGCCTCCTCATGAAGTATGTGGGACTACCACCTCCTTATTCCTGAGAGCTACTGCCCCACTTTACATGGTTCAATATCAGCTTTTTGGGGCACCCCATTACATGGCTGACTGATACCCTTTCTGGGTTTCAGCTTCCTATTCTGTAAAATGAAGCAACTGGATTCAAAGTGGTCATGCAGATAACTTGCCAGCACTGTAGTCTATGAGTATATGATAAAAATTATGTTTCCTTTAAAAATAAAAACATCTAAAATGGCTCACTGGGGCAGCTAGGTGGCACAGTGAAGAGAACATCAACACTGGAGTCAGGAGGACCTGAGTTCAAATGTGACTCCAGATCTTACTAGTTGTGTCACCCTGAGCAAGTCACTTAACCCAATTTCCTTTTTAAAAAAAAATAAGCTCACCCATCTCTCTGCATCCTTGGGCAAACTCTAGACAAAGTGATAAACTCCTTAGCAGTCAGTTCATCACCCTAATTTTAGATGGAACCGTGGGAACTCACCTATCCAGAGTCCATTTATCTAATGTCCTAATCTCTAAGAAGTCAGCATTCAGGAGCCAACCTTATTATTGCCTTTTGTATTTCTGTCTTTTGCTCCAATCCCTTAATTCCATCAGTCACCCTGCCCTTCTCTAGTTAACTCCATGTACCCTTCTAATCTTTTTTTAAAAATTAAATGAAATCTATTTCCTCTCCTTCCCACTTTTCCTGTTTAAAAAGGAAGGAAAAAAGCCCTTGCAATAGTATGCCTAATCAAGTGGAAAAAATCCCACACTGGCCATGTCCTAAACCTTAGGTCTTGTCTGCACCTGAGTTCATCCCCTTCTGGGGATCGGGGAGGTGGTCCATGCATCTCCAATCTGCTAATTCTAATCTTCTTGGACTTAGAGAACCAGAGCACCAAGGTTGTAAGAATTTTGTGTTGAATAAGAGCCAATAGGTTTAGAGTAAATACCCAGTGGGTTCTCCTTGAAGAAGATTAAGAAGCTTGCATGCACATGCACACATTTTGGAGCTAGGTGTTTCTTTTGGGGTCTTGTCATATTCTTGATTTGTTCTGGACCAACGACTTCTAGAGAACAGCATATCAAATAACTAAGGCCCAGTGACCTCAATTGGAAGGACAGAGTTCTTTGTGAGCTGACTTGTAGCCACCAAGTTCCACATACCTGCACTCTAGGCTGTTGATAAGAGCCCTAAACATCAAAGTTACCCACAGTGGGTTCTAGGTAACTACATCCTGCATCATTGAATTTTATAGAACTGGCTGCATTCCTGACAACCGAGTTCTAGAGAGTCATGCGCCCTATAACTGAAGACCCCCCCTCAAAAAAAGCCAAGGTCTTAGGCGTTTGGTCAGATGGGCTTTGGATAAGTGAGTTCCCATTGACCTATATAATTATGACAACTGGCACCTGGGAATGGGTTCCAATCTGTAAATCTGGGGGAGGCATTTCCTTCAAGGCCTCAAGACTCAGTATCAGACCCAGGGAGGGGGGTTGCTCTGATGACTTTCTCAGAACATCTGAGCCCTCCACAAGCTATGTGGCTGAGAGGCTGAGGGGCCAATGGGACAGCATTGACAGACAGGCTGTGGAACCCTCTCAGTGCCCCAGCAACTCAACAACTCTAGGCTGCAGACAAGCTGTATTGGGAGAGGGAAGGTCCTCACCAGGATTCCCTACCTCCTATGAATCACAGGCCCAGGAGCTCATCCTCTCCAAAAGGAGGACTCAGAGCTGTGAGGACCATGGAGATCACCTGATCAAGCCACTCTCATTCACAAGTGGAAAAAAATGAATTCTGCAGATTTAGGTCTCAGAATCACAGATTTAGAGCTGGAAGGGAGGTCCCTGAGACATCCACCTAATTTTACAGATGAGGGAACTGAGTCTCAGAGATATTCAGTGCCTTCCTCAAGCCCTCACAGCCAGGACTGGAATTTCCTAATCCAGTATACTTTCCTTGTAACAAACCCTGGGCAAGGTGACTGATGAGGGTCCAGTACATGGCAAGGCTAGGATTTCAGCCCAGGTCTTTTGAATCCAAATCCAATGTTCCTTCCATGACACTATAACTGGGGAAGACATCTGACTTCATTCATGCCTCCCATTCTTTCCACAACCCCATGCTTTGCTCAAAAAACCCATTATCCCCCTCACCCCAATACACACACCACACACACCCCAAGGATCACCTTCTACCAGTGTGTACAGATAGGATATAATGGCTAGAGCACTGAACCTGCAGTCTGGAATACCTGAGTTCAAATCCAGCCTGTGTGACCCCACAAAGGCCACTGAACATCTCTCTAACTCAGTTTCCTCAACTGGAAAATGAGGATAATAACAGCACCTATCTTGTCAGGGTTGTTGTGAGTACCATATGAGATCTTTGTAAAGGGGTTAGCAGAGTTCCTGGCATGTAAGAGTATCCTTCCTTCCCTCCTTAGCTAACCCATCACGCCAGGAGTTGGTCTGGACACCTTCCCTATTAGTTCAACCCAATGGGCACCCCAGTCACTTACGTGGACAGAGTGTAGGAAACACCCCCAGGTGAAGTTAGAGATGCCTACGGTGTCCAAGGCTTCTCTGACAAAGTCATCTGAAGACTTCACCAAGAATTTTGTGGGTGGCATCTGGCTCATGTTACTGGAAACTACCAGAGGAGTAAGAGTCTGGAGAAAGGAGTTGATGACTAGATGGAAGGGTCATAGTTCTCACTCTGCCCACCTCCCAAAGGCTTCCTCCCCTATAGCTGGTCAGCCATATTTACCCCCACCCTTCTGCTACCTCACCAAACCTGCTGCCTCTCACCAATCCCACTTACCTTGGCCCCCTTGCCCTCTTCCCAAGCTCTCCCCCATCTCTGAGCTCCTCACAGACTTTCCCATCCATCTCTTCAGGCCCTAACAATCACACAAGCACATTCACACTCACACCCACACCCATACCTGTATGATGACTCCAGAGGACTGGTATTCCAAGGCCACAGCCCGAGAGAAGCTATTCATAAAGGCCTAGAGTGAGAGAGGGTGATCACAGAATTTTAGCATCAGAAGGACCCAGAGTACAGTTAGTGGAACCCACCCCTGAAGAGGAATCTTCACTACACCCTCAATGAGAAGTAGTCCTCCAGCTTCTACTGGAAGACCTCCCAAGATGGGATGCTCACTACCTCCCCAGGCAGCCTCCACTCTGGGGCAGCTCTCATTGACAGGACCCTTGTTCTGCCCTGCACCTCATTGCTCCTGGTTCTGCCCTCTGGGTTCGAGAACAAGACTGGTTCTTGTCTACATGACATTCTTCCAAGTCCTGGAAGAGTTCCCAAGTCCTGCATGAAGCCTTTTCTTCTCCTGGCTAAATATGCCTGGTTCTATAGACCAATCAAACAGCTAAGAAGTATTTAATAGCCCACTCTCTGCAGGGGTTCTTCTAGGCACTAAACATAAGATAAAAACAGAAAGCCAAACAACACAAAACAAAAACAACCAAAACAATCCCTGCCCTCCAGAGGCTTCCATTCTATCCTGAGAAACATGTGTCCATATGTATACATATCAAACATATGCAGCTAGTGGCCCAATGACAGAGTGCTGGACCTGGCTTCAAGAAAATCGGAGTGCAAAGCCTGCCTTAGACAAATACTGGCTGTGTGACCCTGGGCAAGTCACTTAACCTCTGTCTCTGTTGGCCTCAAATTCCACATCTATAAATGGGCATAATAAAGAACCACCCCCAAGTTTTTGTGAGGATCAAATGGGATATTTTTAAAGTACATTGCAAACCTGCAAGTCTTATACAAATACTAGTGACTATTGTTTATTTAATACCAAGTAATTGATAGGTGAAGCACCTGGGGCAGTGTGAATGATCAGAAACGCCTCAAGTAGACAGTGCCAATTGAGCTGAGCTTTGGAGGAAGCTGGAGATTCTAAAAGCTGGAGGTGAGTAGGGAGAGCAGGACAGAAATAGAGCAGGTGGGGTGGGTGGGGAGTACATTGTCCTCTGTGGGCAGCAGCAGGAAAGTCAATTCTGCTGGGCTCTAGCATGCATAGTACATAGGAGACCACATAGTCCAGCAGCAAGAGGGCTGGATTCAGGCTGGCCTCAAATCCTATTTCTGAAACCACTTTGTGACCATGGGTAAGTCACTTAAGCTCCCCAGGCCTCAGTTTTCCTCTGTAAAGTGAGGACAGTTGGACTAAATGATCTCTGAGGCCCCTCCAGTTTAGAGCAATGATTAAATCCCACCATACTACTTGCTACTAGCTGGATGATCATGGGTGAGTTACTTCTTTTCTCTCGGTCTCAGTTTCCTCACATGAAATGAGGGACAGCCTCTGAGGGCTATTCCAGCTCTCCATTTCTGATCCTACTGTGCTCATGAGTAACAATGCTGGAAGGAGTTGCAAGCCTGGCTATGAAGGTTTGAAACACCAAAGAGGGAGTTTGTATCAGACCAGATTCAAGGTCCTGCTGGTTCCCATCAGCACCTTCTCCAGCTCATCAATGTTCCATCTAAACTGTGGCACAGCCTAACATTGCCTCTCTTCAGGGATAGTTCCCAAACTTTGTAATTCAGTCATTTCAGTCACCTCAACTCTTCTTCACCCTCTTGGTCACAAAGAGTGAGACACTACTAAAATGACGATTGACAAAACTTAGCCGCAAAATGGCAAAGATACTGGAGTGATTTGCCATTTCCTTCTCCAATTCACTTTACACATAAGGAAACTGAGGCCAATAGGGTTAAGTGACTTACCCAGGGTTACATAGCTAGTAAGTGTCTGAGGCCAGATTTGAATTTAGGAAGGAATCTTCCTGACTCCAGGCACTGTAGTGCGCCACCTAGCTGCCCTATGGTTCCGAAACAATAGAGGAATTTTTCCACTGACCTTGACAATTTCCTGTGTCATTCAAAGTCTGGGTCAGATTTCTCCTTTCTAGGAAGTCTTTCCTGACCACCCTGGCCCCCAGGGCTCTTTGACCTCTCTCAGCTTTTCCACAATGTTTCTGGATCAGATTGGCTACCCTTCCCACCCTGACTCTTCTAGGAAGCCTTCCCTGCCTGAAGGACCCCTCCAATGAGGTCACAAAGAGTTGGGCACAACTGAAACAATTCAACAGCCTATTTCTTGCCCATGTTCTTGCCCAGGTTTCTCTGACTCTGGGTACAGCACTCTACCCACTGCACTATGTAGTCTCCTATCTATGCCACACATACTAGAAACCAGTGGGATTGGCCTTCTTGCTACTGCTCACACAGGCTCAAGGAGCTTCTATTCAATCTAGAGAGAAAATAAATCCCTAAATATTTGTTGTTATTTTTTAATCTTGTCTAATTCTTCATGACCTCATTTTGGGTTCTCTTGGCAAAGATACTGAAGCAGTTTGCCATTCCTTCTCCAGCTCATTTTAAATGAGGAAACTGAGGCAAAAGGGTGAAGTGACTTGCCCAGGGTCCCACAGCTAGTGTCTCAGGCCAGATTTAAACTCAGGAAGATGTCTTCCTGACTCCAGGACAAGCCCTCTGTACACTATGGCACCACCTAGG
Organism: Phascolarctos cinereus; assembly: GCF_003287225.1. Taxonomy (NCBI): domain Eukaryota; kingdom Metazoa; phylum Chordata; class Mammalia; order Diprotodontia; family Phascolarctidae; genus Phascolarctos; species Phascolarctos cinereus. The sequence continues at coordinate 15,839 of NW_027555930.1, forward strand.
GTCCATATTCCCAATAAACCTCATCAAAATCAACACAAGGCCAGGTTGGTTTTGGGGGTTTTTTTGAGTGGAGAGTGTGGGTGGGGAGCCCAAGTCTGAGAGGCTCAGAAGAAGTTTCCCAGTTTGGTGAACAGGCCTCATATGGCATATCCTCAAGCCCCTCACTATCCTGCTTGCATTTCTTTGCATGTTTTCCTATCAGTTTTCTTCTAAAGGGTAGTGCTCACAGTTGACTGTGAGAGTCTTGATGTGGTGCTGCCAGAAGAGTACAGAGAGATACGACTGCTCACCAGCTTGTTCCTGGAGCCAAGATCTAGTTAGCTTTTTGGCTGCTATCACAGTGATACTAGATACTGAGCTTGCAATCCATTGAAACCTCCAGTCTTTTTCAGATAAACTGTTGTCCAACAAAAAACTGGATTTCTGCACCTAATGTAAAGCTACATTCATCCCTCCATAGTTTCATCTTATTAGCCTCCACCCAGCCTGTCATGATCCCTTCACTTCCTGGCTCTGTCATCCATTCTTGTTGGGGGTGGGGTGGCAGTAACCTGGAGAGAACACTGGAGGCAGAAGGACCTGGCTCCAAATGCAGCTTCACACACTTCCTAGCTGTATGACCCTGGCCAGCTCACTTCAACTCTATCTGCCTCAGTTTCCTCATCTATAAATATGCATAACAGCAACTTCCCAAGGTTGTTGTGAGGACAAACTGAGATAATCTTTGTAGAGTACTTAGCACAGTGCCTAACACATAGTAGGCACTATAAAATGCACATTCCCTTCTCCTTTCCCTCCCAACTTTGGGTCACACATTGAATAAACATTTCATCTTGCCTTCATCAAGTCAATGATTTAAAAAAAAAACACTTAGCAGAATAGGCCCAAGCACAGATCCCTTCTGGCACTCCAGGAGAACTCTTTCCAGTTGATATTATCAAACTATAAATGATTAACTCTTGATCTGGTCATTCTAGTGATTTGAGACTCCTGCACTTAATACTTACAATAGTTAGCATTTTTGTTATGCTTACTCTGTTTCAGGCATTTCACTAAGTGCTTTACAATTATCTTCTCATTTGATCCTCAAAACAACCCTTGCAGGTAGGTACTATTATTATCCCCATTTTACAGTTGAAGACACTGAGGCAAAGAGAGATTAAGTGACTTGCCCAAGGTCACATAGCTAGTAAGGCTCTGAGTTCCAGACCTAGCACTCTGTGCATGGCGCCCCTAGTGGCCTCAATCAAGCTACCATCTAGCCACATCTCTCTCTTTTCCACATCATGAGATATATTATCAAACACTTGGGTGAAACCCAGGTAAGTGCTATCTATTGAGTACCCTTGATCTCTGCTAGTTTTGTGCACCTGTCCTAAGAGGAAATAAGGTTATTTTGGCAAGACCTGTCATTGCTGCAGCCCTGCTGGCACTCTGTGACCACTGGTTCTTCCTTTGGACACGGTTCCATCTCCTGGGGTGACAAGAAAGCTTCTAGCCAAAGGAATTCTGGAGCCTCAGGACAAAGGATATGGTAGAGTGAGAGATCTCTGGGGGTCTGCTCAGGGCTCAGAACATAGAATGTTAGAGCTGGGAGGAGAAATGTACAGATTGAGGACTTTAGAACAGGGAATACTGAGGAGGGGTACATTAGAATAGGAAATGACAGAGCTGGGAGGGACGTTACAAGAGAGTGTGTGAGGGACAGGAGGGGCCTTCGAGCATAGCATGCCAGAACTAGGAGGGAGTGGTCAAGATAGTAGAGTTACAGACCAGGGACCAGCTGAACTCTCCCAACATTTCCTGCCAAACAACTTTAAAATATTGCCTCAAATCAAATTTTGGAGCAGCAAAGCCAACAGAAGGTCATAGGAAGACATTATTCCAGCTTAAGACAACTTAGGAGGTCAACAGGAAAGGTCTGGAACCTCGGGGTGGATAAAGGCCCAGACTGTGACAGGGGCACCCAATGGTGGGTCTTGCAGCTGATTGCAGTGACAGTGGCAGCTTTGGGAGCTCTCAGCACACAGATGGTAAGGGGGTGGCACAAATGTCAGAAACAGATTACAAGGGACCTTTGGGTGGCACTGGGTGATTGGCAACTCTATGGCCATTCACAGTTCTGGGTAGCAGTTCTAGAGTGCATAGGAGTGCTGGTGGACAGTCACAAGGGAGCAGGGACCTTGGTCACAGTTCCAAGGCAAAGAGAGGGGTAGTGCTTGTGGCTGCAGGAGAATTGGGGACCTGGTCACAGTTCCAGAGTGGTGGCTCTAGGGGAGCAGGAGCCCTTCCTGGGTCAAGCCCAGAGAGCAGATCAAGAAAGCAGTGACCACACCTCTCCCCAGATCATACCACCTTGAAAGAAATGAAAATTTAGAGACTCTCACAACTAGCTCTGAAACAGAGAAAATAAAACAGCGCCTCTCTACCCCAGGAGAACAGAACCCAACTTTAATGTCAGTTTAAAGTCAAGAAGTAGGCTGGAAAAATGAACACACAACAAATTAAAAAAACCTTGACCATGGTGGAGGGAAGACCAAACAAACTTAAAAGAAGACAACAGTGTATTTATATTAAATTTTACAAGGTTAAAAAAACTAAGAGGGACCTTAGAACATGCAATGTCAGGCCAGAACAGAGAATAACAGAGCCAGAAGGGTCCTTAGAATAAAGAATATCAGAGCAGAGAGGAGCCTCACAACAGAGAAAATTAAGGATGGCTTTAGAGCAGAGTAAGTCTGAACTAGGAGAGTCCTTAAAGAAGGGATCATCAGATTTGATAATGTTATTGGAACAGAAAACATCAGAACTGAGAAAATAGCACATGAAAGATGAGAAGGCCCTTAGAATATGGAATATAAGAGCTCTGGGTGGGATTGAGGAGGTAAGAGAGTGTATGGTAGCCTAGAACAAAGACTGTCAGAGCTGGGAGGAGACTTAGAACACACAACGTTAAAGCTGGAAAGTACCTTAGATTATAGACTGCCAGAACCCGGAGGGACTTTAGGATACAGAACGAAGAATCTCAGAGAGGAAAGGGCTTCCACAGAACATGTGGATGTTACAGAATCCCAGAGTCCTCAAGCTCGAAGGCATCCCATCTAGAAGGCATCTAGTACATCCCACACGTGAGGAATCCCTTCTATAATGCAACTGACCAGTGGTCACCCAGTTTGACTTTTAGTGAGGGACAAACTACTGTCTTGCAAAGAAACTCATTCTATTTATTTAAGGCTCTGATAGTTAAGAAGCTTTTCTTGATATCATGTCTATATTAATTGTTATTGAGTTGTTTCGGTCATGTCCAACTCTTCATGAGCCCATTTTGGGGTTTTCTTGGCAGAGAAGCTGGAGTGGTTTGACATTTCCTTCTCCAACTTATTTTGCAGATCAGTAAACTGAAGGAAACAGGGTTAAATGACTCGCCCATGGTCACAGAGCCAGTGTATGAGGCCAGATTTGAACTCAGGTTTACCTGACTTCAGGCCTGATGCTCTATCCACTGTGCCATCCAGCTGCCCCAAGTCTAGATTTGCCTCTGCAACTTCTACCATTATCCCTGGATCTACCCTCAACAAAAAGAGTAGAATTGCTTTTCCATATGACAGCCCTTCAAATGCTTGGAGACAGCTCTCACAATGCCCTGGCCTCCAGTCACTTCTTCCCTTGGCCAGACACACCCAATTCCTTCAACAGATCATGATGTGGTAAACACCGAAAGACAGAATGGAACAGAGCCAATCTCCCTTCCCTCCCATGGTTTTACTACCACCTTGATAGCGATGACTCTCAGAATACAACCTTTAGCCCTGGCCTCACCCGTGAGCTTCCTGCCTGTTGCCTCCACCTGGAGCATATCCAGAACCAAGACGACCTTTTTCCTTTACCCCATGCTTCTTTCTGACCTTAGTACCGCCATGCAACCATTCTCTGATAAGAACCTTAGGGTTAGCTTTGCTCCTTCCCTCTTCCCTCTGCTAGGATCCAGTCAGCAACCAGGTCTTCTGCAGTTCATATCCTTGGTATCTTTCCTATCCCCTCCTCTCCTTCTAGGGCCACTACTGTGGTTTGTGCTCTTACCACCACCTGTTTAATTCATCAGAAGAGCCTTCTCACAGATGTTCCTAGGTGCACTCTTTCTCTCTACCCATCTATCCCTCAAATTTTACTCAGGATCATTTTGCTTATGCACAGATCTGTCTACATCAATTGCCTCCTCAGAAACTTTTAAAGGCTCCTTGTTGCTATTAAGTAAAATGTAAATCATCCTCTATGTCCCAGCAGAAGGAAAGCTTCTTTCACCGAACATACTGTCATGTGCTTGAAGACATTTCTAGGCCAAGCACCCACAGCCCCTCCAATTAATGCCTGTATTTCCTAAAAATCTCACTCCCCTCAGCCCTCTTATGGATCTTCTGGACCTCAAAATATTCTCTTCTTGCTATCTGCTCTGGAAACTTTCCTCAGCCCCTGGGACCTCCTCACTCTAGAGCATCCTTCCAACCTTGCTGCCTGCTCACCATGGAATATTCCTCTGCAAGGGCGTTTGCCAGATCTCACTGACCAGTTCCAGCTGGAGTCTGCTTTTGGTGGAGATGCCTAGACTGCCTCCTTTTTATATTCAGGACTTTCTGGATTTAACAATGATGACCCTTCCCCATTCCCCAAGCCTAGGGCAAAGATTGTTTATCTTGCTTGTGCACATATCCCCACTGCTTATCACAGAGCCTAGTGAGACTTTAATAATTCCTTAATGAACTCTCGTGTCCTTCCCTCATGTGGCAAGCTTTGTCAGTGCCAAAAGGCAAAAGTGAACCTCAGCTTCCATTGCTATGTCCAAGGAGGCTCCTGGGGCCGCACTTGGTAAGGGGGCACTCAGACTTTGGCTGGTTTCATTTTATTACTCTGTGAGGCCCCCCATTAAGAAAATTACTGAACCCACAGTGGTGGTGGGTGAATATGGGTGAAGGGCTTAGTATCTACTCTCTGGTTTTATATACACTAGAACTGAAACTCAGAAAGCTGGTTGCCCAATGACTTTGAGGGAATCAGGGATAGAGGGGGCACTCCCACCACCCCACTGCTCTCAGCTCCACATGGGACACTCTGTTCATTCCATCCCCATCTCTGAACCTCTTTCTTCTTCCTGGTAACTTGAAAGGGTCTGGGACCCATTTACCTTAGTAGCCCCATATAATGCCAAGAATGGGGAAGGCTGTCTGCCAGCCTCAGAGGATATGTTGATGATGACTCCTCGTCCCCTGCAGAATCGGAGAAGAAAACTGAGAATGGCAGAATCAAAGGCAAATGAGTGTCTGGGGGTGTGTGTGAGATAGGCGAGGAGGTCAGTATGGATGGGAAGCAGGCCGTAGAGATGGGGAGAAGGGGATGCCTGGGCCCCTACCTGACTACCATCTGAGGCAGGATGATCCGGGTCATCTGTGGAGGAAGAAGGCTAAATCTACCCAATGATCCACCTTTGGCATACTGCCTGAACTCTCCCCCATGTCCCTCCCTCTACTCCCTTCCATCCCCTGCCAATGATGTTTCTTGTCTCTTCTGCCTCAGTCTTACCTGAACCATTGACAGCATGTTACAATTCATCATGTCTGTGAAACTCTGGGAAGACAGAGGACACCTTTTATTTTTCATGGGCCCAGAGTCTCTCACTTCCCCCAAAAGCAACCTGGCCATGAATTCTCAGGTTGGAGTTTGCTGAGACATTAATGTCTTTCTCAACCTTCAAGGCTCCCCCCACCCGCCCCCCCATCAAGGTCCATCTCCTCTAGGAAAATTTCCTAAGCACTCAAATCCCTCCCCCCAAGCTTGACCAAGGCCCAATTAAAACAAATGATACCACATTTGTAAATAAATACACAGACAATAAATAGACTTAAACTGGAACAAATTGTCGGAATTTTCAAGGCAACATTTTCTCAACATTGGTTATTATTATGGCCACAGAAGCAAGGGGAGCTCACATTTCTGACCTGATTTAAATTTAGAAAGCACTTTCTGCCTGTTAGAAAGGTGGCAGAGTTGGGGGTGGTGAGATAGAAGGTAAGATGGAATAAGGAAGGGGCACATAAAGAGGGCAGGATTAAGAGAGAGAAGAAGAGATGGAAAAATGGAGAGAAATGGAAAAGGGCATGAGTTGGGCGGGGGTGGGGGGATAATGTAGCTTCCTCTACCTTGCCTGATTCTTCACATCCATTAGCTTCTGGGGATTATCTTGGAGCTACTCCAACATTGTTCACTGGAAAAAAATCAGATCAGTACCACAGAGCAAGGGATGAGAGGAATTCTGGGGCAGGACTGAGAAGGGAAGAGGAATGTGTACCTAGAATGCCGATGTCTAGGCCCTCCAAGCCTCTCTCAACTGTCTCATAGATCTCTAAGCCTCCACTGAAGTCCACCTGGATGACTCTTGTTTCCTTACCATGGAGTCTCTCTGTAGGAAAACTCAGAGAATTCAGAAACAGAAGCTTAATGCTGCTCCTTATTATATAGATGAGGAAAGGCCCAGAGAACACATGGGACTGACTGGCTCAGGCTCACACACAGCCCGTGTCTAGCAGAGCTGTGTCCAACCTGAGTCTTTTGGGTTCCAAATCCCACTGTGGAACCTTGACCAGCCTCACTTCTCTCCCATGGCCCTCCTTTCTAGTGCAGCCCTCACCAATGTCCTCTGCCTCCCGACGTAACTTGCTGAGATCTCGGCTCACCAGTACAACATTGAGGCCTCTTCGGGCCAGCTGTATGGACACAGGAGAATGGGGAGACTGAGGGAGTGGGCACACAGAACCTCCCAAACCTACAGAAGACTCAAGAAGGTCCATCCAAATAAGCAGGCGTGCATAGGACAAAGAAGGATGTGGGGAATTCATAGGAACCCCTGAGCAGAAACACTCAGGACAAATATGGATTTACTTGTCTGTCTGTCTTTGTATCTATCCTATCTACTTCTCTTTCTATTATCTATTCATCTTTGTGTATGTGTGTATCTATTATGTATATACATTCACATGTAACATTAATTACACATTTATATGTATTTACACAGAATCCCCCTGCAAACACATCCTGAGGCTCTAGAAAATAATCAGGGCACATAGAAAAGAAAGCATATGGAAAAACACCGAATGCATGGGACCATGTATGTGGAATGCAATGGAATAGAGATGTGGGGCCATGTCCAGGTATACTAAAGACAGATTCAGTTGGCCCCAGGCCACCCCCCCACTTACCTCATGAGCATAGCTCCTGCCGATTCCGCTTGTGGCCCCGGTTACCACTGTGAGAAGAGAGATCTGGGAGTCCCTGGGGGAACCCTCTGGAGGACCCACCCAATGGGAGATCCCAGGAAGGGCAGGAGAGAGCCTCTACTCTCCACCTCCTCCTTCTGAGTTCTACTCCGTGGCCCAGGAATTGAAAAGGACTTTAAGTTTGTGCAGTGGACTCAACCTGGAAATGGAGTCTGCACAAGGGAATGTGCTTGCAGGGGCCTGCAGCCCTAGGGGCTCCCTGAATGTGAGCACATACATATGCAATACTGAGATCAGAGGACCTCAGATGTAAAGCCTCCCAGGACTCTGGAAATCATTTAGTCCAGCTGCCCCAGTGTTAAAAAACTACAAAAACAAAAAAAGCCACCCGAGTCTCAGCCTCCTCGGGTTACCCATGTCATGGAATCAGATTCAAGGTTCAGACAGACCTTGGGGCCCCTGGTCAGACACTTATTTTATAAACAAGGAAAGTGAAGCCCAGAGTGGAAGTGACTTGCCCGGGGGTCACAGGGGTCCGAAGCAGCTTGACTGAATTTTGAATCCAGGTCCTGGAATCCTCCATCCATGGTCCACAGACTCTTCTGAGGCAGCAGGTCACAGGACCCCTATCATCAGAGCCCTTGCCCCTTCCTCCCCTTGGGCCCTTTCCCTCCCTCCTTCTCCCACACACCTGCCCAGGCCCCTTGTTCCTGAGAGAAATGCCAAGGCCCAGGCCAATCTGGGGCAGCCCATAGACCAGCAGGGCATGGCCCAGCCACCAGGCTACCCGCAGAAGCCACCAGGTTGCAGCCACAGTGCCGAGCATTTGGAAGGCTGAGCCACCTAGTTCCATCCACGACCCCATTCTGGACAGGACAACCTGGAGGTTCTTCAGGACAGCCTTGGTGAGGGGCAGGCTCAGCTCTACAGAATCCAGAGGATGAAAGGCCACAGGATCACCCAGGTCCTAAGGTCTGAGGGGGGAGGGGTCACCTGGCAATGAAGGACTGGTGGAACGCCCAGGTGGAATGGTAACGGGGCGGGGCCGGCCAGCCTAAGACCTGGCATGGAGGAACCCTGGCATCCTGGAAGGAACCACAGCGATGCCTGGTGACAGCATTGGTTGTACATGATGGGCAGGGATTTTGGGGACTGTGCTCTGTGCCCTTCCTCCCACTGTATCCCCCATCCCAAGAACACTCGGCCATCTCTTTCCAAAGACTTTATTGAAACGTGTAGAGTATAGAGGGTGAGGCAGCTTCCAGCTACAGGCCCTTCCCATCCCCCAACCCAGTGGAGGCCCTGGAAACCGAGATCTAGGAGCACTGAGATGGCCTCTACCAACTTCCCAAGGAGCCATCAAAGGACACAAGACCTTGGGAACCACAGGGGGTGGGACACAGGTGAGGACGCTGCTCCTTCACTATGCCCAGGGCTGGGTCTGGCTCAGCAGGAATTGGATGTCAGGCAGCAGGCAGAAGCTGGCTGCAATGTCCAGTGCTCGCCAGGGCGCAGAGGTCGCTGCCAGCCAGGCGGATGCTGTGGGCTGCCGCCAAGCCCATGGGCTGCCAGGCCGGCTACATCGAGGCCAGCTTGCCAGTATACACCATGCACCGTGGCGCTCACGTCGTGGCCCAGGCATATTGAATGACTGAGCCAGGCACCAGACCAGTGGCTGGGAATACAAAAAAAAAAACTCGAAAAACCCCAAACACTTCCCAATTCTTGCCATCAGGGAGCTTATATTCCGATCTGGAAGACAGCAAGCCAATAATGTTGCACGCACAAATGTATGCTAAACAGATGGAAAGTGCTCTCAGAGGGAAGAGGTGGATGGGGTCGGAAGGGACTTCCTGCAGAGCTGGGCTATGTATCAGTACTGTCCCAGGCTCTGGGGATACAAGGCACAGATTGTAGAAATGGGAGGTTTAGGAGGAGGGGTAGGTTGGAGAGGAAATCAGTTCTATTAGGATTCTCAGCTATGGACATCCAGATGGAAATGTCCAGCAGACAGTGGTGATGTGAGCCCGGAGCTTGACAGACAAATGTGGGCCACATATGGGAGTCATCTCGGATGTGGGATGATCACTTGAGCCTTGCAATGAGTTATTATCTGGGGACACTACTAGGGGGAGCAGGAAGGTGGGAAGTGGGATCAGCCAAGTTATTCTCAGGTGG
>NW_027555931.1:0-25262 GCF_003287225.1 Phascolarctos cinereus
GGCCTTGTATACTGAACCTCCTGGCCAGATTTGTCCCTTCCAAGGTCCAGGCCATCAACTTCCAGATGACTGCTCAGGCTGCATACAAACCTTGGAACTAGTCAAAGGCCCTAAGCCCCTGGACTTAGTGTCAGCCAGGTTCCAAAGTCTGACCCCTGGAACAGGACCCAGTGAGGCAGCGACAGCTCTATGCCCATGGCCAGCAGGAAGCAGTTTCAGAAGCCAAGACCTTCACCCCTTACCCAAAAGATTTGGGTCCCATTTGTTTGAAGGGAAAATGATGGCCTTATGGGACCTAGACCCCTAAACTGAAACTTATATTTGTGAATTACATTGGCTCATTTTTCAAGCTCATTACTAAGGGGAAAACCAAAAATAACCACCAATTGGTAGTGAGGCACTCTCCAGCTCCTCCTCCTCTGTTTGTTTTCTATAATTACTATTGGGATTTTTGGAGTCCTTGGCAGGGATGCACTGAACTGTCTGGCCACAGCCGCCAACTGAAGATTGCCCTGTTTATAAGTATTCATAATGACTGAATTAACTACTACCTGTTGTCAATCTGGAAGTACTTGGCCTCTTCCTTTGGTATCAAAAGAAAACCCCATGGCTATGAGGGAAAGGTAGGGTTTCCCCAGCCAGGGGCATCCCGGACCTTACAACTGGGGACAAATTCACAAGTACTACTAATACTACTGTGGTTGGTTGTGGTTTCTACAAAGAAATGCTAAATTTCATTTAGAGGTTAGTGAACATAAAGGTGTAATTTTTTTTCTCTTTAAAATTCAGAGACCCTGTGAAATCAGTCCTTGGGGACCACAGACCCAAGGTTAAGATCTTTGGTTTAAATGCAAGAGAAAAATAAAGATGTTCCCAGAGACGGTTTTCCTTTTCCTTTCCTTTCCTTTCCTTTTCCTTTCCTTTCTTTCCTTTCCTTCCTTTCCTTTCCTTTCCTTTCCTTCCTTTCCTTCCTTCCTTCCTTCCTTTCCTTTCTTCCTTCTTCCTCCTTCCTTCCTTCCTTTCCTTTCCTTTCCTTTCCTTTTCCTTTCCTTTCCTTCCTTCCTTTCCTTCCTTTCCTTCCTTCCTTCCTTTCCTTCTCTCCTCTCCTCTCCTCTCCTCTCCTCTTCCTCTCCTCTCCTCTCCTCTCCTCTCCTCTCCTCTCCTCTCCTCTCCTCTCCTCTCCTCTCCTCTCCTCTCCTCTCCTCTCCTCTCCTCTCCTCTCCTCTCCTCTCCCTCTCCTCTCCTCTCCTCTCCTCTCCCCTCCCTCTCCTCTCCTCTCCTCTCCTCTCTCTCCTCTCCTCTCCTCTCCTCTCCTCTCCTCTCCTCTCCTCTCCTCTCCTCTCCTCTCCTCTCCTCTCCTCCTCTCCTCTCCTCTCCTCTCCTCTCCTCTCTTCTCTTCTCTTCTTTTCTTTTCTTTTCTTTTTTTTTTTTGCTGGGGAACAGAAGGGTGAGGAGGTAGGGTGGAGAACTAGTTAAGAACTAGTTTTCTCAGTTTGGATTAATCTCCTGTAAAGTGTAACTAACATTTATCTAGCCTGACACTACTTTGGATCCGACAGCCTTCTTGCCTTACGTTTTTCAAGGAATGGCGATTTGCCAGCTCAGTATTAGTAGAAAGAGAATTTTTCCAAATGGCTTCAGAAAGAATCAGACAATTAACATTGAAAGAGAGTTACTCATTTAGGGCTTCACAGTAATTGTTGGGAATGCTCTTGCAGCACCCCAGATTCCAGATTTGGCTAAGGTTTCAGTTTAATGTGATCATTAATCAAAGATACCTTATTAATATATTAAAAGATCCTTCATCAAAAGGAAAAGGACCTATATGTGCAAAAATATTTATAGCACTTATTTTGTGGGAGGAGATATTAGAAATTAAGGGATGTACAGTAATTGGGGAATGGCTGAACAAGTCTGTGGTATATGGGGATACTTTCAGACAAACTTGGGAAAACCTATAAGAATTAATCCAAAGTAAAGTGAACAACACCAGGAGATCACGGTACACATTAACAGCAATATTGTAACAATGATCAACAGTGAAAGCTTTTGCTACTCTGGTCAATAAAATGAGTCACGATAACTCCGAAGGACTTATGAAAAATGTTATCTATCTAGCTCCAGAGAGAGAACTGATGTACTCTAAGAACAAATTGAAGCATGCTTTTTCACTTTGTTTTCTTTGTTTTTTATTTTTTTGCAACATGGTAAATGTTTTGTGTGATTTCATATGTATAGTTCACATTGAATTGCTTACGTTCTCAGTAGTAGAGGACAGGTCCTTAGAATCTCTGTGATTCAGTTTCTGTAGCTGTAAAATGGGGCAAATAATAGCACCTACCTCAGAAGGCGCCATGAGGACCAAAGGATTCATCATACGTAAAGTGCTTGGCAAATCTTAAAGCACTATGTAAACTAGACATTGTTATCTCAGGTAACTGTGTTCTATTTCTGGGACCATCTAGAGACTCTTACATTCATAGATTCAGGAAGTCTGAACACAGAAGTGTAAATCATGCTATCTCATAATATCATTCCTGTACTGCTCCTCTCTTCTAAAGTCTCCGTTAGGTACAGCTCAAATGGCATATTGATTTCAAGCTCTCAACTGCAGAGCAATCCAAATACTTAACAGTACAATCTGTCTGCCCTACTCATGCCTTCTATTCCTGATCATTCTCTATTAACTATTCAATGCATCCTGCCAGTAAATGAAGCCATTCTTATGAAGTTTCATGCGCTATTCCCCTGAATTTATATCAACTTACAGCTGGATTTGGAGTCTAGGAGGGGAAAAGAATGGGTTAGCTGACATTTTTTCATAACAATAAATAGAAACTTTAAATATTGCTGTTCAGTCACTTCTGACTCTTCATGACCCCTTGTGGGATTTTTGGCAAAGACAGCAGAGTGGATTGTCATTTCTTTGTGCAGCTCATTTTACAGATGATGAAACTGAGGCAAACAGGGCACACAGCTAGTAAGTATCTAAATCTAGATTTGAACTCAGATCTTCCTGATTCAAGGCCCAGCAGTCTATCATCTGTGCCACTTAGCTAATTATAATCCAAGTGTCAAGTATACAAATCTTAGCCAGTACAGATCTGTTATAGAATTCTTTCAGTGTCTTTGAGGGATTAAATGATGCTCAATATATTCACCTCACTTTGCATTATGTGGAAAGTCAGACCGACTAGAAGAAGTATGAGAAACCTGAGCTGCCATTCAGATTTGAGATTTTTCTTTCTTGGGAGCCTATTAATTTATTTGCAGAAATAAAGCAACCTTGCCAAGACAATTCCCACATGCATTGACAACAGTCCTTCCTTGCCTGTACAATTTCGGCCTGCCTATTCCACACTGTTGTCATAGCCTGAGAAAGAGCCAAGACGAGCGTGAAGTGATCAAGGCTTTATCCTGTGTACCACAATTTAGTGGCCATACATTTTGAGGCAGCTATGACACAGTGAATAGAGCACTGGGCCCAAAGTCAGGACGACCTCAGTTCAAATCTAGCCTCAGATGCTCACTGAGGGATCCTGGTCAAATCACTGAAACCTCTGTTTGCCTCAGTTTCCTCAGCCTCTTTAATTGGCACCCAAGTATATGCTGATGAAGCCTCTGTGAATCGCACCCACGATGAGGCTTCTTTGCCTGACTTGCAATCAGAGACTGGAGTCCCCAAAAGGCAGCTGCTTCCTTAGGTTCTCATGTAAGTAATATATGTCTCATGTGTAGGTCCCCACATATCAATTGGTTCAAGCATATAGGTTGTCTCCATATGTGGAGTGGTTTCCTAAGTGAACAAATACTGGGACAGAGCTCCCCCATGTGGGGTTGAATGAAGGTCACCATATTTAAAAAATGTAAGAGGAAGTAGAAACAAGTAGTTGTTGCAGTGAAGAGAATGCCAGACCTACAGTCAGGAACACTCATAATCCTGAGTTCAAATGTGGCCTCAGACACTTATGAGATGTGTGACCCAGGATAAGTCACTTAACCCTGTTTGCCAAAGTTTCCACAATAGCAAAGTGATCTGCAAAAGGAAATGGCAAACCACCACAGTATGTTTGTCCAGAAAACCCTAAATGGGTCACAAAGAGTTGGACAAAACTGAAAAAAATGACTGAACAACAATAACAAGGGGAAGGAAAGTAGGCGTTCTTTGCACCGATCACCTCCTGAAAGAGATCCCCAAAGGAAAACTCCTAGAAATATTGTAGCCAAATTCCAGAGTTCCCAGGTCAAGGAGAAATATTACAAGCAGCCAGAAGTCAAATATTGTGGAAACACAATTGGGATAACACAAGATTTAGCAGCTTTTACATTGCGGACTGGAGGGCAAAGGAGATAGGATGAAAACCCAGAATCACTCACCCAGCAAAACTGAGTATAATCCTTCAGGGGAAAAAATGGTTATTCAGTGAAATAGAGGAGCTTGAAGCATTCTTGATGGAAAGACCAGAGCTGAATAGAAAATTTGGCTTTCAAAAACAAGACTCAAGAGAAACACGAAGAGGTAAACAGGAAAGAGAAATCATAAAGGACTTATTAAGGTTGAACTCTTTATATTCTTGCATGGAAAGATGATATTTGTAACTCATGAGACCTTTATCAGTTGGAGGAAAAAATTATATGGATTATATAGATAAATATATGGATTAGATAGATAGACAGATAGATAGATAGATGTTAGATAGATAGATAGATAGGTAGATAGAGGCCACAGGTGAGTTGAAGGTGAAGGAGTGATATCTGGAGAATAAAATTAAGGGTGAGAGAGGATTTTACTTGGAGAAGGAGAAAAGGAGAGGTAGGATGGGGTAAAGTATCTGATGCTGAGTGAAGTGAGCAGAACCAGAGAATGTTGTACGCAATGCGATGACTAATACTGATAAACTTAACCCTTCCCAGCAGTACAAGGATCTAAGACATCTCCAAAGGCATCATGATGGAAAATGCTATCCACATCCAAAGAAAGAACTATGGAGTTTAAATGCAGATTGAAAGCATACTATTTGCCATTTTTTCCTTCTGTGAGTTTTATTTCCTCTCTGGTGCATCCTCCTTCTAATTGTTACTTACAACATCAGTAATGTGAAAATATGTTTAATAGGAATGTATATGTATAACCTATATCAGATTGTGTTGTCTTAGGGAGGGTGTCAGAGAGGGAGGGGAAGAAAAATTTTAAACTCAAAAGCATATGGAAATGATTGTTAATAAATCAAAATAAATTAATTTTCAAAAAAACCTGGGTAGAAGAAATGTGGCTGCCCTATCTCACCTGGTCGTGGTGCCTGGGCATGCATGGCCTCATCTATCTCTTTGTCTTTGCTTCTTTTTTTTTTTTAACTGATCTGCAGCAAGTGAGTATTTTCAGATGAAACCATTGAAGTGATCTGGTAAGTTCCTTTGGGTAAACAGAACTGAATAGAGACAATCATAAAATCCTCAAAGCAATAATAAACAGTGTCAGTATGCAAAGTGATTTTCCTAAAGTGCAAGTCCAACCATGTGAATTTGTACTCAGTAATACAAAATCCCAAATTTGGCATTGAAATCCCTTCATAATATTCTGTCTTCTTACTGTCCCCCACAATTCTGTCCAGTGACACTGGCTTCCTGGCTCTTCTAGAAACAAGACGCTCGATCTCTCATCTTCAGATGTTTTCTCTGGCTGTCCTCCATGCCTGCAATGCTCTCTCTCCCCATCTCTGCCTAGTGATCTTTCAATCCCAGCTGAAATCCTACCTTTAACAGGAAGACTTGTCTAATACTTTTTTTTTCTTTTAAAGGCAATAGGGGTTAGGTGACTTGCCCAGGGTCACACAGCCAATAAGTATCTGAGGCTGGATTTGAACTCAGGTCCTCCTAACCCCAGGTGCTCTTGCCACCAAGCTGCCCCTTCCAATAGTGCCTTCCCTCTTTTACATCCTATTTATCCTGTATAGAGGTTGTTTGTGCATATCTGTTTGCTTGTTGCCTCCCCAATTAGATTGTGATATCCATGAGGTCAGACACTGTCTTTTGTCCTTAGCACATTAGTAGGTCCTTAATTGTGTGTGTGTGTGTGTGTGTGTGTGGTTTGTCATTTGTTCTTGAAGAGGAACATGATATGAGGGAGATGATGGCATGACTTGCAATTGACTTTGATATGAATGACAGAGGGCTGTGGAAAGTCACCAGCCTCACTCTCTCCTCCAGATCCATCTGGGTCCAGTGGCCAGATATCAATCAGAACAACTGGAGACAGCCCAGATGCCGTGTTGACACTTGGCACATGTAAGCTAAGGTCTTTCCAGCTTCTCACTTTGAGTGAGAAAAGGACCATTCAGTGAATAGTCCTCTTTAAGAGGTGAGTCAAGGGATAGCCCCTTTCATTAAAAAAAATCAAACTGAAAGGGGAATAAATGTTTATTGAATGACTGACTGAAAACCCAGAAGGACTGTATTTGTCCCAGCTTTCTGGCTCACAAGCCTCCATTGCACTAGTCCTTATTAAGCCAGCCAAAACCTGGGTCATGTTCCACCTCAAAGAAAAGCAATATCCAGTGGAGAGAGAGCTCTTAGAGTACAATGACAGTGAAGTGTGTGTGAGGAGAACATGTAGCAAAGGGATAACTCATAACTCTGGCACTTTCTGTCCTTTTCTTCCTTTGTAGAATCCTCATAAAGTTCCCTTCAGGATAGCTTCCAGCTAGATTCTGAGGGCTGATTCCTTTCTAGATGGCATACTGGTACTCCTCTCCACTCTGAGAGGTCACACTCTTGAAGCAGCTGCCCTTCTCAGGTGATTGTCTTTCCACAACTATTGCAGGTACCTCCATTAATGTCAGCAATCTGTTGCTATGGGGTTCTTCTTCCTCTGCCTCTAGGAGGTGCTGATATTACAGTCATTCAGCTCCCAACAGCCAAGGGGACTTGGGGATCTTCTGAGCTCACCAGGTTATACAAACACTTCCATCTAGGAAAGCTCATTTGCCTAAGATCAAGAACAATCACAAGAAGACATGAAGCCATTGGTTGACAGTTACCATGCCTGAGTAGTGCAAAAAGAGGCAAGGCAGCCACTTTTCCTCCACCTAGCTCTTCAGGCAGCATTCCTGCTTCCAAGCCAAGAGGGAGAAAGAGACAGAGGGATAGAGAGATTTAGGTACAGAGACAGAAAAAGAGAGGGAGAGACAGAGAAAGAAATAGAGAGAGTTGGGTCATTCCTTTTAAAACCACGCTGAAGTCAGTTTGGAAACTCTGGTCATCACTTCTTAGGGCCAGTTAAAAGATTTTCTCTTCAGTCTCTAGCGCATGTCCATTAATTAGGCACCGCCAGAAGAAACAGGCTCTTCATAATTGTCCACTTGGCCTACAACCAGGTAAGGAATATCTTTGCATGCTCTAAGAACTGGCTCCTTTGTGGCCACTATAGCGAGGCTGTATTGCTATTAAGGAAATAACCAACTTTTGAAATTTTTAGTGGTCTTTCTGTCCCTAAATGTTTTATGCATCATTACCAAAAGCTCAGTTGTTTTTTTTAAGTGAAACTTCAACCAAAATTTTACCCTAAAATTCTCATCTGTTTTTGTTCTGTACTAGAGAGATTAAAATAACTATAAATTTTCAACTTGACAATGCATATGTCTTTTAGTAGGGATCAAAAATAATGTAACTATGCAGAAAGAAGATAATGACATATTGAAGAACAAATGTCTTGCTTTTAGTGCAATAAGAGTTTGCCCTGGAGATAGGAAGACCTAGGTTCAAATCGTACTCTTACACATACTAGCTGTACTACTCTGGGTTTGCCGTCCAACTTTGTCAGCATCCTACGTAAGTAGGACAATAATTTACAGTTTTAATATAAATATAAGCCAATGCTATCAAATACAAAATTGCTGACATGTATCAGTGGAGTTCCCAAGGTGATGAAATCTCAGGTTTAGACTATCTCAAATAAGTTACAAATGACAAGTCAAGAACAAGTTACAGCAAAAGCAGAGAGGAACAAGGTGAAAGAGTGAAATAAGAAAGAAAAGAAAAAAATCAAGTGACAAACATCAAAGAATACTTAAATGAAAATGCCAAAAATATTGTATTCATTCTCTAGCTATTTTCTACCGGCCATATATACAAACAATAAACAAAAAAATTACAAAAAACAAATTAGGTCTGGTTGGTGACAGTGAAGAAAAAAAAAAGCACCAAATGTCTTTGTGCCATTTGTTCTCTTGGCCAGTATTACGATTACCAGTAGCCTTCAATCTGCTGTTAGATGTCAATGAAGAAATTTCATAAGTTTGTATGATGGGCTTGAGTTGATTAGTGATTTCTTTGCCTGAAATTTCAATGTTAAAGCCTCTCATCTTCTTTAGACTCTCTAAAATCCACGAGCTATAAGGGTGGAAACAGTCACACACTAAAAGAAAAGAAAAAGTAGCGTCAGTGGCTCAGGATTTTTGATATTCACTTGTCTAAGACAACTTTATAAGAAAGCTACTTTTTTATGAACAATGGCAACATAGAGCATCAAACCAGGTTTCTACACAATTTCCTAGAAAAGTGTCCTTTTTTAGCATGAGCCTTCCATAAACTGATCTTGTATTTTCAAATATAATTTCTTAATATCTAATTCAAAATTTATCAGCTATCTGCCTGTTCCGCTCAATAGTAGAGTTTTTGTTAGAGGAAACAGTCTGTCCCAAAAGTCTTCGAGCAGTTTTAAGCTTTAATAATCAAAGTAATAATAACAAAAGCTTCAATATTTTAAAAAATAGTTTGTTTTCCCCTAATTACATACAAAGACAATTTTTAACATTTATTTGATTTTAATTTAGAATCCCAAATTATCTCCCTCCCCTCTTCCCTCACCTTCCCCCTCCTGGAGGCAGAAAGCATTTTGATATCGGCTATACATGTTCAATCATGCAAAACACATCACAATATAGGTCCTGTTTGAAAAGAAGACACTGAACCAAAGGAAAAAATACGAAAAAAAAGAAATGAAAACTAATATGTTTTAATCTGCATTCAGACTCCATCACTTCCTTCTCTGGAGGTGGATAACATTTTTCATCATGAGTCCTTTGGAATTGCATTGGATCATGGTATGGCTGAGAATCAGCTTCAGTATCTGAAAACTACACTCATGTTTGGACATATTTGGAGACACGATATTATTTCATGGAGACCTTTCCTACTAGAAAGGAACAATTTTCTAGGAAAATTGGTCAAATGAGATATAATGAATCCTGGACCAAAAAATCCGAAGGGATTTACACAGTAATTGAATAAGATTATAACTCCCTAAGCAACAAATAGGAGAAATAAACTTTTAATGAAAACAGTGATAATTTGAGACCAATCTTTTAGACATTCCTTTTTTAAAATGCCCCTTGTTAGAAAGTGGGGGAGGGGGGAAAATACCTGTTTTTCTCATTTTTCTGCTTCTTCAAGTGCTCTGTTTACTATATATAGATCATTAGTGACAGCTTCCAGGGTATGACAGGCCATTCTATGCCTCTCTGGGTTCTTGCTTGGTGTAGTCTGATGTTCTTCTCAAATTGATCACTTTTGGAGCTGTCTTCTCTTTAACTCTTTCAACCATTTTTAAAGATTCCCGGATCTTCTCAATGGTTTTGTCCGTGAGGGTGAGGAGAGAATGATTACAGTTCTGTCTCTCCTCTATATGATAGGCCAGTTCACTTATCTTCCCTCTAAGATTCCAGGCAAATATAAAAGGGGGAGAGTATTTATCAACTGTGACTAAGAGCAAGGCAGTGAGCAAGGCACTTTACAAAGATCATCTCCTTTGATCCTTACAACAACCCTGGGAGGGAGTTTTGAACATTATCTCCATTTCACAGTTGAGGAAATGGAGGTGGATCGCAGGTTAATGCCTGGGATCACACAGCCAATAACTCTGAAAGGCTAGATTTGAACTCAAGTCTCCCTGACTCCAGGGCCAGGGCTCTATCCTCTGGTCCACCTAGTATCTCACAATCGAGGAGCATAGATATACAATCACACATGTCATCATTCTTAACAAACAACAACAACAAAAAACTAAGTCTTCTCACACTGAAGCCAAGTATACAGGGCACTGTGAGTCAGACCAGAAATTCAAGAAAAAGTACAAAATGAGGTCCCAGCCTCAAGGAGCTCATAGTCTGTGCTACCCACACACAGAGAAACAAGAAGCAAAGTCTGGCTAGACTGTTGCCAATAAACTGCAAATTTCACTGGCTGATCCATGAGTGTAGAATAACCGCCACCATTCATATAGCATGTTTATTCCCCACTTTAAGCCTCACAACAAAAAGTGTCAGATAAGTAGTACAGGTTTGGGGGCCCCATTTTACAGGTGAGGAAACTGAGGCTTGGAGCCTTTCCCATGGTCAAACACAGGTCTGCTGACTCCAAGTCTAGTCTTCTATGGATTGTGTCGACTGTCTTTCAATTGAATAGGTATACCTGCTGAAATAGAGTTGATTTAGAGGATCTTACAACTGGGACACTCAGTGAAGGACATGGAGAAGGTCAGGAGGCAATCCAGAAGATTCATAGTTTGGAAAGTTTCCCTTAAGTGAAGAGCACAAAGGGGACCTGTTTGTTTAACTGAAATAGGGAGACCAGAAAGCAGTGACAAAGACCCTGGTTGATTTCTGAAAGTACTTCACTTATCTCAACTTACTTTGAGGTAGATGACTCTCCTCAGGTGAGTTTTTCATGATTTGATTTGACCATCTCATTTCACTGAGCTGTTTCTTAAGTTTCTCCACCTTTTCTTCCAAGCTTACCATTGTAGGGGGTTCTTCAAGCTGTGCTCAATACTCAACAGAGTCTATTGACTTTTCTCCTTCTCTAGTTGCACGAATTTCGCATGCAAATCTTCTGTCAGCAATGTCTTCATTTTGTTTTGTTCCCAATGAGTTTCTCCCTACATCAAAACAAAGGAGTTAGTCCTTTGTGTGTTTTAAAGTACTTTCTGTTTCTGGGGTTACATGTACTAGAGCAATATTTGATTAGTCAGTCATTCTTTTGAGTCCAAGTTAAATGCATTAACAAATACAATCTGCATCCACTTCAGCAGCAAACTGAGTAGAGTAGTAGACAAGGAATTAATGCCCTGAGTTTTGAGGCTGAGATTTGTCCCACCTGCCTAGGCCTCAGTTCATCATCTCTAAATCAGGAATCATAATCTTTGTACTCCTTACCTCACAGGGTTATTGTGCAGATTAGTTTGGACAATAGAGATGAAGTGCTTCTTAAGAGAAAAGTCATATTTCCCTCTAAGTCATAAATTATTGTTGTTAACGTTTTTAGTTTCATTTGCGAAAGGCACCTAAGGATTGGTATCTTTAGAGTGAAATCAACTTTTAGCTTAGTTGGGATAGGGTGAGATGTTATTTCCGCCTACTTTATTTGACAGCAGAAGCAATGCTTTTATTACTTCAATTTGTGAAAAAAAGTGGTCACTATGACAGAGACAAAATCAAGGAATCAAACTAGGCCCAGACTCATCTGAGTCTGAGCTCCAGGCTCTGTATGGGATTAAATAGACCAGATTAAATGCAGGGAACATGAAAAATCACTTTCTCTTTAGCTCAGGTTTCTTCTCCTCCCATGTTGCCTCCAAGGAAATCACAGCATGATATTTGAATATAACAAACATCTAGGTCTCCACAGATGTGGGTAAAGGCACTCAAGAAATGTATAATTTGAGTAGGGTGACCTTTGTTCTACCTCTCAGAAAACACAGAAAGGACTCACAGTAATCCATAAACCAGATTTACCATTTCCTTCTTCTCTGTTGATTTCTACCTTTTCCCCAGGGTTGTAATATCCTTGAAAAAACCCTGTGGTTTGGACTCCTTGTGGGAGAAATTAACTTGGAACTAGCAGAGAGGAAATATACTAATATTCTTCTCTCACCCTCAGAGATCCACACTGGCCTGCATCGTTTTGGGACTAGCTGAGGGCTTCACTCTCTTGGAAGGAGATTCTAGACAGACAGACTAAACATTGGCCAAGTAACACATTGTCATATTAAGGCTCCAAGTTGTGGTCTTTTGTTCATTCATATTGTGGTGTAGATTTCACTGCTGCCATGTGCATGACCCTCTTCTGGTATCAAGACAACCCCAAAGCCAGGAAATCACCTTCTCAGCCTCTTTTGATAAAAATCTGAGTAGTTGGAGCATGCTGCCCAGAGAATTCCTACTTCTTCCTTTTTGCTTTGGGGTCTGGGGCTTTCTTCTCAAGCCATATGGTGGAGAGACCAAGGAACTCATGTGCCTTTGCCTCAAGAGAGACATTAATGGATTCCTCAGAGAGTAATATCCTTCCTCACTCCCCACCCCTCCCTGCCCACCAAATGGGATTCAGGTTCTCTCTATTGGGCCCGGCCATACTTTGGAAAGGAGTGAAAAAGGAAGAGGTTGAAAATGAATATTGAAGCCTTCCTTGAAAGGCCAGCACAATGAGATGCCACTGACCCTTGGAACCCTGGCTCCTGATTGGTGGGCACCCAATACTCTCAAGTGGATGCGAGGAGAATGCAAACCACTAGATGGCAGTAGTGTTGTCAGTGGGCATAGTCACACCTTCCATGAAAAGATCATCAGCCCCAAACCTTACCACTCTGTGCACTCATCAAGTTGAGTTAGAGACCTGACATTTGTATCGTGTTTTAAGGTTGGCTAAGAGCTGTACATGTAATACCTTAGGAGACAAAAAAAAAATAGTCCCAACCTTTATTCATGTACCCATACTAGAATGGACACCGAAATAGTTATTTTTGATGAAGACTTTGTTGATGCTGAGACCAATTGGTTTGGGGAGGGAAAGGGGAGAGGAAGAGGAAAAGAATATGCATTGACACTCCTAAAGTGTAGCACAAGCCAGCTTTCATTCCCAATGGAATTAAAATTTTAGTAGCTCTTCAGATAAGAGTTCAAATTTAAAAAACTACTAATGTAGAAAACTCAACTTTTTCAAACCAGACCATGTAATTTCCAAAACATTATTGCAGATTAATTTTCATTAATTTCCACCATGTTATTTAGATGTACACCTAGCTCATTTAAAAAAAATAAATTCATAAAATTAATTGCTAGCGCATTCCCCATAGGGCAATCACTTTTTTGTGTTGGAACGGAATTTTCTCAGGTATAATAATGCCTTCTATTTGCAGGACACTCAGAGGTTCACAAAGCATTTAGATCCATTGACTGATTTGAGCCTCACTATAATCTGTTAGTTAGTTAGTCAGTTAGGTCTTATCATCCCCATTGCATAGATGAATAAATAAACTCTAAGAGCTGAAGCTGTTTATTCACCCAACAACCAACGGAGGGACATAGGAACCACATTTAGATCTCCCCCTAAGTCCTGCATTACACCATACTGCCTGTAATGAATGGCATGAACAACAACACTGTAAAGTAGATGACCTGGAACTATTTGTACCTTAGTGGAAAGTGGCTCTACCTTAAATCATTTGCATCCTGTGTCCCCCTTAGATTTTGAGCTCATGGAGAACAGTGCCAGTGTAATGTGACTAGTGAGAGTCCAGCCTTTAAGGAGCATGTGAAATGTGCTTGGCCTCATGCAATTCCTGTCATATGAGCTGGAGTATCCTGCTTCTGAGTAGATAGTAATAGAAGCCCCTATTATGCACTTCAGAGCATGCCCAGAAACAGGCTCAACAAACACCCATGAAGGAAAATGCATCAGCCAAGGTGTACTGTTCATCCTCCTAGTGATGAGCTCTCATTGGCCAACCCATCAATTTAATAGTAGTACTCTCTGTTCAAAAATACTTTTCTCTTCTGGTTGTTAGTACATATCAAATTCCACCATTAAATAATCATTCTTATATCATCTTCTTTTAAAGTTGCATGACAAATGTCCTCACTCAAAAGTCAAGTACATTTATAATGAAGAAAGGGGAGCATGGATTTTTCTACTTACTTCTGCGCAAAATCAGAAGTATGGGAATAAATATTTTCTCATCCCTCTAAAAACATCCTCCCCCCAAAAAAACTCTTTAAGGATGCTAATAATGATGGGCTTGTTTGTGGTTTTGCAAATGGGTAAGATTGAAGCATTAATATAACTTTGAAATATAATTTGTTGCCATGTACTTCCATGGACCTTCCTTTCTTCTTCTCCAAATCCCATCTCTCTTGAAAGAAGGCGTCAGTGGCACATTTGCCTTCTGAGAATTTTAAGGATTTCTTTTGTTCCACAATCTTTTCTTGAGTTTGGGATGACTCAAACACAGTCTCTTGATAAAGGTGGTGCAGCTGCTCCACCTGCAGAGTTAGCAATTGGATCTCTCACTGCAGGACTTCACTTTCTTGTGTAATGCAGCACATTATTTTACCATTTTAGGTAGTAGGGCCCTTTAAGTCATGGAAAGCAGAAATTAGTGCTTCACCTCACCCCAGACCTCTCTCCTCTTAAATGTAAACAATAGTGAAATGTACTCTTGCATAGTTCAGCACAGCCTGTACCTCCAATGCAAATGGATAAGAAAGCTTGCAATATAATTGCTTTAGATAATTATGTGTATACCAGCGACCAGGACACCTGGTCTGATTCGTGTGATCTCTGACCTGTAATAATGGGGTGCTTGGGTGCTTGTGCTTGTACGTGTCCCCAATTTCTCTCCAGTCTCAGAAACACTGTCTCTGACAACCACTCCCCAGCCCTCAGATCATGTCTCTGGAAGCCTTCCAATTCCTTAGTTCCTGTCTTGTGAGAAAGCTTTTCCTTGTTGCAGAGCATTCTGTCATCAAGACAGAGGGAGAGGAGTGCCTTGGCCAGCCCAAGGAGTTTTGTCCTTGGCCAGCCCAAGGACTCTTCCTCCTGCCAGACTCCAAAGATCCATACCTCTGTCATCTCCCTCCCTGTCTGGTATACTCCTGTACTTTCCCATCATAGCCCCCAAAGACAGCTGCACCTTTGGATTACCTCATCAGTGTTCCTGGCATTTCTTTCCCATGCTCTTTTCCATATAAACCCTAGCTCGACCCCTGATCAGGGCTGCTTGATTTGGCGTACATACCCCTTGCAGCCACGAGCTTCAATAAATCTCCACTTTAAATTCTCACTGGGTCTTTGTCTCCCATCTGTTCTGGCACAACACCTGCAGGGAAATTACAAAAGTGAGATTTATCCCTATATCTCCTATTTGCTCTTTCCTTTCAAAGCCAAACATGCAATTCCAATCGTTATGGTCAAAGTATGGATTTTGTTATGCTGATACGATTTTCCCTTAGGTCAATCTGTTGTGTAGATCATTGGTTGGAATGAATAGGAGAAAAGAGAGACTGATGGATGGAGACAAAACACTTCAGTTTAAACATAATAATGGAAACATGCATGGAAATTTTCAGGACACCAGAAAATCCTCCACAATGAAAAGAGCTTGAATACTTCCCAAAACCAAGATTTCTATGGAATGACTCTGCAAAAAACATTCAATCCAAAAGAAACAACAACATTTGTGTGAATTGGAAGTGGAGAAAGAGAGGAAGAGACAGTTTTTGCGAGGAAGATTTCAGGGTTATGAATTATCTGCATGAGTCTATTGGTTCAACTCTTCTGATGAAATTGAACAAGTGATTGAACTTTTTTTTAAGCATCTTATTGATACCTTTTTGTTTTCTATACAATAGATAACCATCCTCTACAGGAAAAAAAGTTTGACGACCATCACATGTTCACTAGATATGCTTCCAAGTGACTTTGGGACATCTCCCTCAGAATTGACATAAGAAGCATTATTGTGTTTTTAACGACTGGAAATGTTGTGATATAAGAAACGGTAAAATTGGCTTTATAGATTGTCTTACTTCTTCTCTTGCCTTAGTGTGGCAAAAGCTCAACAACAGAAATGGACTCAAAATTTAAAAGGAGCCACAAGCATTTCCCAATTTAGGGACCAACTTAACAGAAAATTTTAAAGTGGCAACTTTTCTGCCAACATACTCACAAACATCCAAGAGTGTTGATCAGCACTGATGTCTTGTACCCTTTATCTCACAGCTTCTTCTGTAGCTGGGACCGTGATGAGGGTGTTACTCAGAAGCGTAGTTAGGTGATGGATAAAGCTCTGGGTGGTTTTACCTTCCCAGTGAAGGGTGACTGGCATTTGCTCCCTTGTGGACATTTCCTTTTCCTTGAGAATGAATCATGTTGATCATCCCATTCATTGACACACTGACATCGAGTGCACTCTTTAACTCCTGGTGAAAAAAGGTGAATAGTCACTCGTTCAACACTTTTTTTTTAATTTAAAATTTTTATTGAAGCCTCCTTCGTGCCAAATGAAGGGGCTGCACAGATCCAGACATGACACCCAGGCAAAGGTCAAGCTGCTAGAAAATCTGGTTTACCTTTAGAAGAGGATCAGCCACTTTAGGGTCATTCTAAGGATTGTTGCCTTGAATCGTCCTTCTTTTCAACTTTGCCCGGTGTCTGGGCAACCAGAGAGAATCCTCCTTTTTTCCCTCTTACAGGCCCTTAAGTTGATATTGATCTCTTAGTCCTAATAAAAGTTTGGCTCCCAACTCCATTTTAGGCTCCTAAGTATTTTCTCTTCTAAAACAGTTTGGGAAATACACATCTCAGAAGACAAATTAGTCAGTTGGATGGTGTGTCATAGTATAAGCAACGCAGAATTAGAAACAAGATACTGACACAATTCAAGTATCTTTCTTGGGCACAATCCTTTCTAAGCCTCCTCTTCCTGAGCTTTACAATGATAGTAATACCTGGGACTTCCTGAAGTATCTTTGTTGTAAATAACTTGGGCTATAACCTCCACCAAACCCTGCTGTACACACACATACACACACACCCCTAGAAAATAATAATGGTTCTCCTTTTTCCTCACAGTAGACCATTATCTCTATACTCCAAAACAAAAAGGAGACTCAATATATTACATAATGCTCAATCCAAAGGCATGTGCATTATGACCTGATGAAAGTCTATAATTGGTAATCAGTATGAAGATCTTAGGACAGTAACAAGCTCATGATGCAACCTTTTGTAGAATCAAGGATTTTTATAGGAGATCTTAGGAGTTCAACCTTCTCCTTTTACAGATTAGGAAACTGAGTCTCAGAGAGATGAAATAACTTGCATAAGTTCATCAAGCAAGTCAGTGGCAGGTAGCCAGGTATCCTCCATCCTGCCAAGTGAATTTTTCACCACATCTCCAAATGTAGATACAAATGAGAAAACACCCTACCCTTCTAGGCTTTCCTATTCTGAAATTCTTTCCCTTAAGGTCCACTTTTCTTTTCCTAGCATCCCAATGCTGATATCTTTTAAAGTGCTTATCCTTTTGGCAGAAGCACTGATTTCTTCTAAATCTTTGACCTGGCTTTTCAAAGACCTCATCTGAGAGCTTTGTCTGGCACTAAGTTCTTCATAACTATCCAGCTTGGATTTCATCACTCCAGTGAAGATTCTTGTCTTAGGAGTACGTTCTGAAGTTTTCTTATCTACATAGGAAGAGAAAATATAAATATGGTGTTAGCCTTCATACCAGAAAACTTTAACAGCCTTTAATTGAAACTTTTAGAAATTCATGACTAGAGGGTACATATTTATTCAGTCATTTTTATGAAGTTTATAACTTTAATGAACCCCCTGCTGAAAAAAAAGTTAACTATATTTTCAAGTAACATCATGCCAACCAATGAGACTCAATATCGAGTGAAGTCATTGATGTTAACACTACTACTAATACTCCTACGAAGTGTGGACTAAATTGGTCTCAAAATTACATCTTTAATTAACAGAATCACAGAATGTCAGTTAGGAAACTCATAAGCCCATCTAGTCCAATCAATACCTGACCAAGAAATCGGTGACTCTTAACTACTTGGAGATAATTATCATTTCCTCCACCCACCTCCCTCCAAGTCATCCCTTCTCCTTCTATGGCATGATCCTGTTTGCATCTTCTGCATGTACATCAGTGTCGTGTATGGTGTTCCTAAAATATGGCATCTAGAACACGCTACTCCAGATTTGGACTGACCATTAACTCTGTCCTTCTGGACTCTATACCCCTCCTACTGTATCCTACAATAACGTTGACCTTTTTGGCTGTGATCACCTATGATATGGCATGCAAAATGGAATAGCTCCAATTTTTAAGGGCATTTCCTTCTGTAAGAAAAAGGAAAGAAAAGGACACATTTTTTTGCCCTGATCATAAGAGACAACATTTGATAAGAGACAACACTTACTTTGTGACAGGCACTATGCTATGCACTTTTCAATTATTGTCTCATTTGACCCTCCTGACAATTCTGAGAGGTTGTTTAGTGGTGTCCAAGTCTTTGTGATTGGAGTTTTCTTGGCAAAGATAATGGAGTAGTTTGCCATTTCCTTCTTCAGCTCACTTTACAGAGGAGAAACTGAGGCAAACAAGTCAAGTGACTTGCCCAAGGTCACACAGCTCCTAAATGTCTGAGGATAGATTTCAGCCCTCCATCCACCATGCCACCTAACCATTCCCTCTTAAGTTTTAGAAAAGGAGAAAGAAAGAAAGAAAGAAAGAAAGAAAGAAAGAAAGAAAGAAAGAAGAAAGAAGAAGAAGAAGGAAGGAAGGAAGGAAGGAAGGAAGGAAGGAAGGAAGGAAGGAAGGAAGGAAGGGAAGAAGGAGGGAGGGAGGGAGGAAGAAGGAGGAGGGAGGGAAGGGAAGGAAAGAAAGGATGGACGGAAGGAAAGGAAGGAAGATAAAGAATGAGAGAGAAAGAGTGAAAGGAAGGATTAATCTTGAGAGTTGATCACTTTTCTCAACCCACGTTGAAAAAGAGACATATGTTATTAGAACTTTTCTTTGGGGGAAATTTTGAAATCTCTGCTTCCTTGTGTCTCAGCAAGTGAATGAAATCCTCTAAATGAAGGAAAATTGAGCTATCCCTACATTTAGTTGGCCCTTAACTATGAAGCCTTGATCTAATTTTCCATTCCAATTCCTTTATTAGGCTGAGTGTGATCTTGAGAACTAGTAAGAGTGGAGAAAGAAAGACAAATTTGCTTTTTTACTTGACATTGTAAGAGAACATTTGCTTTATAACTAGAAAAAGGTCTGTAAATTTTGTTAGTAGACAAAATTGCATCAATTATAATCACTGTAATGCCTAACAGGAAAGATGACCTAAGGACTAGGTGCTTTGAGCCACAGATTGATACTCTAGACTGCATTCAGAGAAAGAAGGAGGGTGCCTTATTCCATCTTAAAAAGCCTAATAGAAGGGTAGTGAAATGGCACAGTGGATAGAGAACTGGCTCTGGAGTAAGGAGGACCTGAGTTCAAATCCAGCCTCAGACACATAACACTCACTAGTTGTGTGACTCTGAGCAAGTCATTTAACTGCGGTTGCCTCAGCAAAAAAAAAAAAAAGGCTAATAGGCAATTAGTGGGACGTCAAAACAACTATGTGCTCATGATACATACAAAACAGATCTTACATTAATGTTCCATCAATGTACAAAATGACATTTGGAGAGTACTTAAAGTTTGCAAAGCACTTTACACACCGTATCTTCTATGAGCCTCAGAACAAACCAGCTGGATAATAATTACAGATATGATTATCCCTCTTTTACAGATGAGGAAACTGAGGCTCAGAGATGTTTAGCTGACATGCTCATGGTCACACAGCTAGTCTGGCTCAATGGCAGGATTCAAACCCAGGTCTCCTTGACTTAAGACCAGTGTTCTATCTACTATGCAATATTCCTTTAACCTACTGAAGAACATTTATAGAGAAACATGAATTATATATGTCCTCTAGAAATTTACAATCCATAGAAAGTGAAAACATTTGGTATACTTCCGTAAATTAATTTGCTCATGTGGCTTTCTCTGAAAAACACTTAGTCCCAGTGTTATTTTTAGGGCTCGGGTACCACCACACAGCTTTGTAGAAGATTGGGACATAGTTGGAGGATATGCATTCAGAAAGTTAAATAAGAGCTTTAAGCTACAATCTGAGCAGGAAAAAAACAACTTGCCTATCCCTAAGGAAATCAACATAAAGTCCAACTTTGTCACAACTGGTCATATCCGTGAGTATTAAACATATGTGCCCATCCTGAAACATTCAACATTTAAACAAATAAAATATGAACCAAGAGCTGTGCTGCAAGACTCCATTTTCTTTTACCTTGTTGTAAGAGGGGTGTCCAACAGGCCTCAACCCCAAGTAATGTATCTGAAAAGGTGCCCTGATAGCTTCAGCAGGGAAGAATGCCTACTTGATGGAGATACAGAAGCAAAGATGTAGAGTCAGTGAGAATAATGTCTAGACAAAGCTCTTGAAAAGGGGTAAAGTGGATACAAACTCATTGACATCAGTAGCAGACAGGAAATATCTCACAGTTGCTGAAGAGAACCAGTCACCTCTCTGGGGTTGGGATAACATAACCAGATAATGCAGATTCCAGTATCAGGCCAGCCTGGTGGTCAAAAGGATCCAGCTGAACCCTGGGAGGGAATCCCTTGGGGGCAGAGGGGGAAGGTGAGATGGGGAAAAGAGGAGAGAGTCTATGTCTTCTCTCCCTCCCCTTGACCAGAGAATACCCTTGTGAGCTTCAAAAGTTTGCAGGAGTTGGCTTAACTTCTTACTGGCTGTTGGTAGCCGTATCCCCAGAGTAATAGAGGCTGATGGCTGCATCTGCACCAGGAGTCAAGACAAAGTAGACCCCACAAGGGCACTGACCCTGAGAGCCCAGCAGAGACCAAAACCCCCCAAAGGGGAGCTTCGTGAGGATGCACAAAGGAGAAAAGACACCAGGCACTGTGTGTCAGCCCTTGGTCACTTGTACTATCTGAGTTGGAGCCCACTGAACCCTGGCTTTTGTATGGACTTGTGTGAAATTGTGTCCAGACTTTCGTGGAAGGGTGGTTTTATGAAAACTAGTCTCGCTGTATACCGCATCCTTAGGTACCTTTTTCTACAATCCAATTAACTCTGGCTGGCTCATTGATAATTGCTGGGGGGAGCACATCGAATGAGGCAATAGTACTACAAAACCACCCCAGTTCCTCAAGGTCACCCCTAGGACCCTAGCAGAGAAGAAGTCGGCCTCCCTCTGGGAACCTCTGTCCAACCAACGTGTGCGGGAGTTGGGACAGTGAGTCTGGGGTCATGGGGAGGGCAGACAAGCTACATTGCTGTATAATATTCTATGATATTGAGTAAATATAATACTCTATGATATGATAAAACAAATGACCTTGAGGGAAGGGGAAACAATTCAAAGTTGAAACCATTAAGAGAAATAGGGAGGAAAATCATTTCCTCTTTCATGGCTTCACAAATGACAACATAACACCAATATTACATGCATGGGTATTGAAAAGCACAGCAACTAACTAATGAAAGGGAGAGTTAACTTTTGGAATTCAGTACGATTCCTGCCTGCCAACAGCCACACTCCAAGTGAACTCTCCCAGCCCCTTGTCTAGAACCAGTGGACAGAAGGCTGGGCATGGAAGCAGGAAACCCCACTTACTAGCTGTGTGATGTTGGGCAAGTCAATTAACTTCCATCTGCCTTAGTTTTCTCAACTAAAATGTGGGGATAATGATAGCACCTACCTCCCAAGTTTCATGTGAGAAGCAAAGGAGATAAACTCTTTAGTACCTGGGACATAGGTGGTGCTTAATAAATGCTCCTTTTCTTCCTGCCTCCCCACCCTCATTGCTTCTCTTGCTTCTAAGTTAAAGTACAAACTT
This sequence comes from Phascolarctos cinereus, assembly GCF_003287225.1. Classification (NCBI taxonomy): domain Eukaryota; kingdom Metazoa; phylum Chordata; class Mammalia; order Diprotodontia; family Phascolarctidae; genus Phascolarctos; species Phascolarctos cinereus. The sequence continues at coordinate 21,773 of NW_027555931.1, forward strand.
CTGTGTCTGGCATTTACAGGAATCTTTACAATCTGGCTCCAGCCTACCTTTCCAGGCTCACTACACATCCCCTTCAAGCACTCTATGTTCCAGCCAGTCTGGCCTGCCTGCTGATGCTCACATCCCACATTTCCTCTACCATCTCTGTACCTCTGCTAAGACTGTTCTTGTTGCATTGAATGATCTTCATCTGGTGATCCTAGAAAGTCTAGCTTCCTTCAAAACTGAGCTCCATTTTCTCCTCCTACATGAGTCTTTTCCTGATTCCTGGGGGATTAATTTTTCTCCCACCTCAAAATTACCTTGTATTCACCTAATCAATGTACATACCATTTCCTCTAACAGAATATAAACTGCTTGAGGGCAGGTACTGTTTGTTTTGTTTGTTTGTTTCTTGTCTTTTGTTTTGTTTTTTGTCTTATCCCCAACACCTAGCAAATGGTAGACAAGAAAATGCTTTTTTTCTTTGTTTGGTTGATTAAAATTCCTTGTAATCTGCTTTGTTCTCTAGTGCTGGAGTTTCTTTCTCATTCTCTATGATCATTCAAAAGATCATAGATCAACTGGTAGAGGAAATATCAGGGATCATTTGACCCCTACTCCCTAACTTTAAGGCCAAAGGTGGTGGAGTGACTTGCCAAAGATCACATGGGGAATAATAAGGGCATGTGAGTGAATTTGAACCCAGGTCCTCTACCTCCAGAGCCAGTGTTCTTTCCTGAGTGCCAAAGAAACTTCTCCCATCCTTTTCTTCTTCATTATCATTGATCCATCCACCCAGGCTACAATCCCATTCCTGACAATGGCTGAACAGTCACATTAGTCACATTTTTCAGAACCCTGGGATGTAGCATGTCTGGACTTAGTGCCGTGAACTCCTCAAAGACAACTGTATGTACTCCTCCTATTTATCATCTCTGGTTTCACTCCTTAATAGACACTCTTGGTCTCTTCCAGCAAAGGGTTATCCTCCAAGAAGCAAAATAAAAATCCAGCAGGGTCATAGAAGTAGAAGGGTCCTTAAAGGCCAAGCCCTCCTTTTTTTTTTTTACAAACAAGTCCCAGAAATGGTAAGTGACTTGCCCAAGCTCCTCTAATTAGTAAGTGGCAGAGGTGGGATAGGAATCAGGAATGTGCTGGAGCTTGTAAGATCCCACTGCTAAATTTTCAGTGTGGGCATTTACAATTTGGAAATCAGTGAATGCTCTAAATCAGGGCTTGATTGTGTTGTTGATTGTCCACACTTAAGAAATGATGGATCTCGTTTTAATCATCGAGATTGCTTTAAAAGTACACTGGGAGAATATTTTTTGGGTGGGAAGAGCTGATTGTTAAACATTTACCAGCACACACACTCTTGGATAAAAAACCAGGCTCTGTGAGTCCAGAGACAATCCTCTGTCTCAGAAAATCTTCTCCCTTTTCTTTATTATCATTGTCTCCTCCAACCCACACGACTTTCTTATTCCTGCTTTGGTCCTCCTCTTTCCCCAGCATAACTTTAAAAAGTTTTGACTTTGTTTTTTTCTGTCCCTAACTTCCTTGTCCTTTACCAGCTCAATCTTGCTTTTAGCACTCCTTACATTATTCTTTTGGGCACCTAAGTGGTAAAGCAGATAGAGTGCCAGGCTTGGAGTCAGGAGGGTCTGAGTTCCAATTTGACCTCAGCTACTTCCTAGCTATGTGACCTTGGGTAAGTCACTTAAGCCTGTTTGCCTTAGTTTTCTCATCTGCAAAATGAGCTAGAGAAGGAAATGGCAAACCACTCCAGGAACTTTGCCCAAGAAAATTCCTCTGGGATCTCAGAGAGTCAGACATGACCGAAAGGACTCCACAACAGCAAAGAACACTATTCTTTAAAGGCCATGACATGCTTTTGTAATCTGTTGCTTCTATTTTCCATGGGATAACATTCATATCACATTCTGCTATCATCAGTGAGATATAGAAGGGGTCTTACAAAGTGATAAAGGCCATTTTGTACCTTTATCTGTTTAATGGGTTGCTATGGTCAAAAAGTGTATCATTTTCTACTGATGAAGGTCTTTTTACTGAAGTCGACTGGTTCTTAGGCAACAGGCACAGCCTTTTACTTGGCTTATAATAACAATTTACCAATAAACAATGGGAAAACAAAGTGAATAAAAAATGCACATTGCCCACATTTATGATCTGTTATAGACAGGGAACCCCATTGAAGTAAAGGTCAGTTCTAAAGGCGTCATACTCAACTCCAGTCCTTTTGCCAACTGCCCAGTGGGCAGCTACAGCTATAGACTGGGCCTTCATCCTTGACACTGTCAAGGCCTCCTGCATGCTCTGGGTCCAGGGCTTTTGGAAAATATGGCAACTCAAAAAGACAAGCTAAGGCAACCCTTAATATTCCTTAACGATACACATTGTATACTGCAATAGAACATAAGTGCTTTGAGGACAGGGAGATTCTTATTTTTCCCTTTGTATCTCCAGCACCTACACAATACTTGGCACCCAGTAAGCGCTCAATAAATGTATGATGAATTGAAATTTAATATTTCATGCTTACTAGTGTAGCACTTGAGTCGTCCATGTTTGTTATGCCTGGTTCTCATCACATGACTAACCTACCTCCTTTCCGTGCTCTGTACATGAAATGGTGTCTCTCCTGGTACATCATGCAGCCAAGCCCTTGTTAGTAATACATTACAGAGGACAGAACTTACATTCACCACATATATTTCCTTCGTTCTTTGGGATTCCTGCCATTTTGGTTTTTCCAAGATTGCTGTCTGCCATGGCCTATGGCCATAGAGCATCACTGGCAAGAATACTAGTGTGAAAAGATGAGTTTTTGCAGTATTGAGGAAGTTAGAATCATTAAGAATACTGATCTCCCAATGATGTCTATCTTGATTTCCTCCTTTGCTCTCCATACCCAGCTTTTGCCTGCTTCTGGCACAAATGGGCTATCCAGGATTTCATACAGCGTACATGGAGAGAAGTTGCATATGGTAAGACTGAAAACTGAGTGTGGTGCCAGATAACTGAGGACCTTAAAGGCTTGGAAAAGACGAAAGCCTAAGGAAAGGAGTCTCACCTTCACTTGGTATGCAATAGGAAGATGCTGATGGTTTTTGAGAAGTGTGGAATGAGCAGATCTATGGGCCAAAGAAGATATCTGGCAGATGTATGAATGAGAGATTGGAAGGGAACATAACTGAGAACAGAGGACCTGTCAGAAAATACTCTACTTCTCTAGGCAGGTGATAATTGAAGTCTGCATCAGAAAGGATGTAGTGGAAATAGTGTTGTTTGTCGTCCATTCTCAAAGATCACAGTGACATATGGCCTCACCTCCCTGATGTCATGGTGGTGGAACTATACAGTAGAGGAATGGGTATGTGAAAAAGGTGTTGCACACATAGAACTTAAAAGATTTGTAAACTGGCTGGAAATCCTCAAGTCCCCCATCATCCAGGGAAGCAGCTTCTATCAAGATGACAAGTCGTCT
>NW_027555932.1:0-25258 GCF_003287225.1 Phascolarctos cinereus
GTAGCCCAAGTGCAGCAAATACCAAGGAACACTAGGCAGCCGGGGAGACTGAGTCCTGGGAAGGGGAGTTTTCCTAGTGAGGTGGGAAAGAAGGCCAGGAGTCTGGTCAGCCAGAGAGGGGCAGGGGCAGGTGTGAATGACAGCAGGAGAGATGAGAAGAGATGTCACGTACCACTCAAAGGAAGGGAGCCAGAGAGCAAGGACATGGAGAAAAAAGCCTGCCCCAACCAGAGTGGAGACATTGGTGCTGCCTCAAGACTCCCGGGGGCACAGAGCCTGCAGACGTTAAACAAATGATGTCCCTTTAAGAGGAGAAAGGAAGAAAAGAGCTATGGCAGTTAGGAAATCATGAAGACATTACAGAAAGGGCCCCATGGGTAGCTCAAAGCCCTCCTGGGAAGAATCTCTAGGGTCTAGCACCAGGTCCCTATGAAGAAGGGATTGAGCAAGGGCGCCAGTGGGTTTGCTCTTGAAAGAGAACTTGCCAACTTTCTAGGTGCAAAGAGTAAAGAAATGATCCCCTTTCATCTCACCAAGGCAGTGCCAAAAGAGACAGCTCACAGGAGCCTCAAATCTTAGGCTTGGAAAGGACTTAGACTCAGCCAAGTGATCTCCCAGTCTCTCCTTGGAGTCCTTCAGTAATGGGGAACTCAGTACCTCCCAACCAGGTCATTCATTTGGAAAGTTCAGTTTTTTATTAAGTTAAGAAAAATCTGCATCCCTGTAATCAATCCTCTAATCAGTCAAGCCCAGAGTACTATTAACACCTACTACGTGGCAAGCACTTTATCTCTCCCTTTGGTCCTAGGTATCCTTTCTGAAGCCACATCAAATCTAATCCCTTACCTGTGACAGTCCTTCAGATGTGTGAGGACAGCTACCATTGCCTCCTCTGTCTTCTTTTCAAAGTGAAATGCCACCCACTTACTGATTTGTGGAATTTAGAGCTGGCAGGGCCCAATTCCCTTTGCTTAAAGAAGGAACCCAGGCCTAGGGAAGGAGGTTCACTGACTTGCCCAGGGTCATACAGGCTGTAGAGCTGGAAATCAAACCGAGTTCCTGATTCTACATTCAGGGCTCCTTCTACCACAAGACCCCCCCTCCTTTCATCTATTCCTCACAGCGTGAGGTTTCCAGGCCCCTCACCCTCCCTGTCTGCCAGTGTCCTTCCTAAATGTGGATCCTAGAAGTGAACATGATAGTCTAGGTGTGATCTGATCAGGACCATGGAGAGTTGCTTCTATTCTTGGCATGATTATTTTATCCAGCCTTGTGATTTCCCTGGTGTGGGGGCACTCCAGCTTGGAGAGGCCTGCTGCTGATGTCAATCAGCCAGGGATTAGGGAGTTGCCTGGTTCACAAGGGGTTAAAAGATTTGCTTATGGACAAGCCAACAGGTAGAACTTGGACCCAGGCCTTCCTGACTCCCAGACTGACCCTCTATTGTCTATCCCAGGCTCTATCTGTTGCATGTGTTAATGCAACCTAGCTAAGGCAGCTACAGGCCAGACATAGAGCAGTAGACAGACCCAAGCGAACACACACACACACACACACACACACACACACACACCCTTCTCCTGTTCAACAGGCAAGGCAGAGAGGGGTCAGAACTCCAGCTTTCTCACAGGGGCTAGAGATCCTGCTCCTTTTCCCTCAGCTCTCCCCTCCTGAAGCCCTCAAGGCTGAGCAACACTACCTCTCCTTCCAGCTGCCCCCACTTAGGGATGCTGCCTCCCTAACAGAAGGGGGAAGAGCCCCAGGGCAGCTGCTGCTCTCCTGCCTCCCTTCCTCACTGGTAAAGGCCTAGAAGAGAGATGAGGCAGAAGCCAACATCCAGGGTCTCCACCAGGATCACAGGGAGTATGTTGAGGTTCTGAGGCAGAGGAGAAAGTGTGGTAGGAGGAGAGAGAAGGAAAGGAGGGAACTGTCTCTGCTGGACTGGGCTCTCCAACTTCCCTCCTACTCTCTCTAGCACAAAGCCACCCATTCTTACACACCCTCCTATATGCTCAAACACACACACACACACACACACACACATATACACACTCACAGTGGAAGAGCTATATATGACGTAGCTACACAACCCTATGCCCTCTAGGAGACCTCACTCTCTTGATCTGCCATGCAGCTGAAGACTTGGTTCCTGTATCCTCTGGAAACTTCAGTCTCTGATGGGTTTACTCTGTCACCAAAGGAGGGCATAGGAGAATGATCCTTTGTTCAGCAGCTCCTTCACATACCTTTAAAGATCGTTCATATTCCTGACCTGTTCTCCCCCTCCAATGTCGTCCTTCCTGATAAAATGGGAATTTCATATTTGACAACCTACCCCCACCTACACCCTCAGTATCAGCTTTCCTGACAGGCACACAGGCTGACAATGAAAAGTGAATGAAGGAATGAAAAGCACTGTGCTTTTGTAACTGCTTACTTATGTACCCAGAACCATGCTTGGCAACATGCTGGTTTGGGGGTGATGAGAATGTCAAGAGTAAAGGATGACCCTTATGTTGTGGGCCTGGGTGAGTGAGAGGATGGTTGTACCTTCAGCAGGTACAAGGAATTTTGAAAGGAAAGAATGTTGAGAGGAGAGAGATATAAAGAGTTCTGTTCTGGATATGTTGAATTTAAGATGCCTACAGGACATCCAGTTGCATACGTCCAATGGGCAAGTTGTAGATTCAAGACTGGAGGCCAGCAGAGAGGTTTGGATTGGACAAGAAGATGTGAGAATCATCTGAATAGAGATGATCATTGACTCCATGGGAACTGATGAGAGCACCAAGTGAAATAGTATTGAGATAGAAGACAAGGCAGCTCAGGATGAAGCCCAGTGGGGCACTCATGGGTACCAGGCATGACCTGGGTGAAGATCCAGCTAACGATACTGAGATGGCATGGCCATGGTGTGGTGCTCTGGGGCAGGTGCTGTCCTTTACCTTTCTTTGTATTTCCAGTTCTTACTACAGTGCCTGGCACACAATAGGCACTTATTAAATGTTTGTTGACTGATTAAAAGGAGATCCAGGAAGAAATAATGTCACAAAAACTCAGAGGGACAGAAGTATCAAGAGAAGGGTGAACAACAGTGTCAAGGGCTGGAAAGTGATCTGGAGAGGTGAGGACTGAGACAAGGTCATTGGATTTGACATCTAAGAGATGGTTAGCAACATCAGTGAGACAAGTTTCAGTTGAATGATAAGGGCAGAAGGTCAACTGTAAAGAGTTAAGAAGAGAGAGGAAAGCAAATAGAGGTGACTATTGTAAATGGCATGTTGAAGGAGTTTACCCACAAAAGGGAGGTGATATATGGGATGATAATTAGAGAGGATGGATGGATCCAGGGAGAGACTTTTAAGGGATGGGGGAGACATAGACATGTTTGTGGGCAGAGGGGGAAGCATCCAGTACACAGGGAGATATTGAAGTGAGACAATGGGGATGATAGACGCAGTCTGCTGGAGGAAATGGGCTGGAAGGGGCCCCCTTGTGCAGGTAGAGAGGGCTTTGGCTCAATAAGGAGTAAGCATATCTCTGTGTGAGACAGGGCTGGGGGAGGAGACAGGGGCACAAGGCATCTGAGTGATGTGAGAGGAAGTGGAGGGGTGAAGAAGGAGCTCTAGGGGAATGACCTCAATATTTTCAGTAAGATATGAGGCAAGGTTCTCAGCTGAGAGGGTGGGTGGGTGTGAGAAGGAGACATTGGAGGTCTGAGGAGGGGCAACAATTTTCTGAAGAGCCATGGTAGTGAGTGGGATAGTGAGTTAATTAGAGAAGTATAAAAAGATTGCCTTGGGACTCCAGGAGTAGCTTTGTCAGAGCAGAGATGGAGCAGTTGCCATCTGGGAAATTAGTATACTGATGGGAGTGGGGGAAGGGAAGAGTAGCTTCATAGTCTGTGCTAGGCAGGCATGACCTCACTTGTTTTTCACAACTCCCCCCTGCAAGGATGTATTATTATCCCTATTTTACAGACGGGAAACCTGAGACTCAGACAACTTAGGTGTCAGAGATGGGCTGTGAACCCATGTTTGTTCAGTCTCCAAGTTGGTCATCCTGCCTGTCTGTTCAACCACAATGTTTTCCTTTTTGTAAATCAAACAATCAAATCATTAAATACTTACAGAAATTAATTCAGTCCATTCACTGGAAGGTCAAATGCTGAAGCTTAAAGACTGTGGCCCCACCAAGAGAAAATGGGATGCGTTGGAAAAGACCCTAATAATGGGAAACATAGAAGGCAAAAGGAAAAGGAAATGGTAGAGGATAATACGGATAAATAGTGTCATACAAACAATGAACATGAACTAGGACAGACTTCAGGAGACAGTGGAAGAAAGAAGGGCCTAGCATGTTGTGGTCCAAGGGGTCAAAAAGAGTTACACAAGATTGAATGACTGAACAACAACAATGAAGGAGAATGGCTATGAGGAGGAGTAGGTGAAACCTGGAAAACTGCCATGGAAGAAAAGGAGTTCCTACTTTAGGCTATTACCACATACTAGGGGCAGGTATAGGACTTTCACCACAGAAGGGTTGGAGTTTGGGTAGCTTGATGATTCAACCATCCAATTATCCGGTCCTAACCTCTCTGCATACAGCCAGCCTCACATCTCCAGCTGTCTACTGGGCATCTTCAATTGGATATTCTGTAGATATCTTGAACTCAGCATGTCCAACACTGAACTCATTATCTTACCCCCCCCAAAAAAAAAACCCCATCCCTCCTTCCTACTTAGCCTATAATTGTTAAGGGCAGCCCAGTATTGTCAACATCACCCAGACCACCCAGGCTTGCAAGCTAGGGATCATCCTAGATGTCTGACACTCTCTCACCTCCTCATATCCAATCTGTTGCCAAGATCTGTCCATTTCCCCTTCCTAATGTCTTCTGAATGCCCAGTTCTCTCATCTGGCACTGACAACACCCTGGTGTATTAAATTTAATTAAAATTAATACTTTAATTCACTACTGTTTGGAGAAATGCAAATTTAAACAATTCTGAGGTACTACCTCATAGCTATTAGATTGGCTAAGAGGACAGAAAAGGAACAGGATAGCTATTGGAGGGAATGTGGGGAAAATGAGACATTAATGCACTGCTGGTGGAGTTGTGAACAGATTCAAACATTCTGTAGAGCAATTTTGAACTATGTCCAAAGGGATATAACACTATCCTTACCCTTTGACCTAGCAATCCCAGTACTACGTATAAATCCCAAAAGAAATAAAAACCAAAAAGGAAAAGGACCTATATGTACAAATACATATATATATATATGTATACACACACACACACACACACATATATATATATATATATATATGTATATGAAAATATGTATAGCAGCACTTTTCTCAGGGCAAAAATTGGAAATTGAGGAGATGCCCATCAATTGGGGAATGGCTGAACAAGTTGCGATATGTGATTAAGATGGAATACTATTGTACTATAAGGAATAATAGGGGCAGCTAGGCGGCACAGTGGATAGAACTCCAGCCCTGGACTCAGGAGGACCTGAGTTCAAATCTGCCCTCAGGTACTTGACACTTCCTAGCTGTGTGACCTGGGCAAGTCACTGAACCCCAATTTCCTCAGCAAGAAACAAAAAATGATGAGCAGGATCCTCTCAGAAAAGCCTGGAGATACATACATGAGCTGATGCAAAATGAAATGGACTATGCACAAAGTAACAGCAACAGTGTAAGATGATCAGCTGTGAATGACTTAGGTATTCTCAACAATCCAACGATCCAAGACAACCCTGAAAGACTTATGCTGAAAAATGCTATCCATTCCCACAGAAAGAACTGATGGTGCCTAAATACAGACTGAAGCATACTTTTTAAACTTTCTTTATTTTTCTTGAGTTTTTTCTTTTTGTCTATGTTTTCTTTCACAACATGACTATTATGGATATGTTTTGCATGACTACACATGTATAGCCTCTATCAAATTTGCTTGCCTTCTCAATGAGGAGGTGTGGGGAGGGTGGAAGGGAGAATTTGGAACTAGAAGTCTCAAAAAGGAATGTTAAGAATTGTTTTTATATGTAACTAGGAAGGGCAGCTAGGTGGTGCAGTGGATAGAGCACCGGCCCTGAAGTCAGGAGGACCTGACTTCAAATCTGGCCTCAGACCAAACAGTTGACACTTACTAGCTGTGTGACCCTGGGAAAGTCACTTAACCCCAACTGCCTAAGAAAACCCCTAAAAAAACAAAAAAAACCCCAAAATATATATTTATATGTAACTAGGAAAAAAGAAAATACTAAACAAAAAAGGAAATAAGTTATGCTGTTTTACTCTTTGAAATTTATGGAACTGTCAAAGGTAGCTAAACAAGTCTTAGGGATTGTATTATTTTTCAATATTAGATTATCAATAAAATATTTGATTTAAGAAAAGACCAGAGCTGAATAGGAAATTTAACTTTCAAATACAATACTAGAGAGAAGCATAAATAGGGAAATCATAAGGGACTTAATAAGGTTAAATAGGTTACCTTCCTGCATTGGAAGATGACACTTGTAACTCATAAGAAATTTCTCATCATTAGGGCAGTTAGGAGTATATATAGACCAAAGGCAGAGGTGTGAGTTGAATATGAAGGGATGATATCTCAAAAATAAAATTAAGGTGTGAGGAAGAGGAGTGCACTGGGAGAAAGGGAACGGAAGAGGTAGAATGGGGGTAAAGTATCTGACATAAAATAGGCAAGAAAGAGCTTTAACAGTGAAGGGGAGGAGAGGAGAGGTGGCAGGGGGGAACACTTGTACCTTACTCTTATCAGAATTTCCTCAGAGGGAATGACACACACACAATGGTAACAGAAATCTATTTTATCCAAGAGAAAAGTAGGAGAGGAAAGGAAGAAGAGAAGGAGGTGGTGATAGCAAGGACAGTATGGAGGAGGTGGTAGAAGCAAAACACTTAGGGGAGGGACACGGTGAAAGTGTTGCAGACTTCTGAGTCCACTATGAAGTTATCTGGTGAGGCTGAAAAGAGTGAAAAAGAGAAAGAAGGAAAGAGGGAGAGAGAGAGAGAGAGAGAGAGAGAGAGAGAGAGAGAGAGAGAGAGAGAGAGAGAGAGAGAGAGAGAGAGAGAGAGAGAGAAAAAATGCGGACCAGGGGGTAGCAAGTATAAACAAGCTCCGTTTATTGATCTCAGAGTTAGGGGTTTTACACCCCATTCGTGGGAACAGAATCAAGAATGGAAAAAACCAAGTATCAACAAGTAATTCTTCTCATGGTAACAGTCACTGGGGGCAGTAACCCCCCGGAATCATCTCTTCACTTCCCGATTATCTTTCAAGGTTTATTGACAAATCCTTCGTCCTCTCAAGGGTCAGACAGCACCTGGAAGAGGTCAGAGCCTACGTTCTGACCGAGACGGCTCTTAGATAATGGACAGGAACACGAACATCCCGACATGACCTATATCCTCAAACCCATCAGTGCAAGCCCTCAACAACCTCCCCCCTCTGACTGTTAAACCTGAGAAGATGAAGGGATGAAAAAATCTCACCTAAAGTATGGCGAGTGTATTTTAACAAGCAGGGAAGGAGGAAACACAAAATTAATACAAAACATAGCCAAGGTAAAAAATGTAACAGCAAACTTAATACATTCTTAAGAGGATTAAGTTGATCAATCCAATCTAACAATTTGTTTGCAATATCTTTAGGATCAATACCATCAATACGAGAATCAGCAATTTCATGTCGTATTTTGGATAGCTGATTAATGTCCCAGGTGATATTGACAGAGTGCCATGCACCTTGGAGCTTATTTAATACTTGTTCGATAGTTACATTAGTAAAGTTTGAATACACATATGGAGTTACACAGATAAGCGAATAGCAATAATCACATTTCAAATTGAAGTGCATTTCTAATTGTTGTTATGTTTACCTAATGCAATTACTGATTGTTCTAAAAGATCCAATTCTTGTTGCACCATAGTATCTCTATAAATTTAATATTGTAAAATCGTAGACCAATTGTTAGCATACTGAGCAGTTCAAAATTGGCAGTAATATCATGAAGGGTATTAACATTGAGGGTAATATTAGAATTGTGCCATGCCCTCAATAGGTGGGTAAGTCTCTTGTCTCATGAAGCATCATAGGGAGCAGGGTAATGTAAATATTCTATAATCACATTGCAATAGCAATCTTCTTTTCAAGAGATCTAACTTACAATGCTGATTGCTCTAATAAATTGACTTTATGCAATAACTCAGTTGCTTCTTAAGCTTTAAGTATTAAACACTGGTAAGTAATATACAATTTATGCAGTTTAAAATTTAAATTGAAGCACAATAGATAAAATAGTAGTAGATACAATAAAAGAAGCAACAATGATTGAACCAATAATAAGGAGACCAATAAATTGTTTCGATTGACTTAAGGAGGAAATACTAATTTTAGGAGCACGTTTTCCAGAGTTCTGGAACTGTTCATGTGAAATATTAGTAGGGAAAATAATAAATGATTATTGTTTTACCAAAAGTACAACATAGTCATTATGATCAATACATTGTTTGAGAGTACAACTGACACAAATAACATTCCAATTCAAAAATAGTATTAGATTGAATAAAATTTACATATCCATTAGACAAATAGGTATTAACAAATGATGTAAGAAAGAAAAGACATGATTCAATATTGTTGCTAAATTCTGAAAAACATGTAAGTGTCCTGGATGCTAGAGATCTGAGGGTAATCATAACATCGACTTTGTCCTAGAGATAGGGATCTTCTTGTCTTCTGAATATACAGGTGTTATTAGTATATATATAGTCCCAATTTGTCCATATCTGTGATAGGTTGCAACCAGGGTGGAAAAGGAAAAAGAAGTCCAGTGCTGACCATTCTGTACATTACAAACTTGAGCAGAAAGTAAAGCTACCATTGCTAAAAATACAAGTTCAGGAGTCTTTTATCACTTGACGAGAGGGAGCTTTCACTTGACCTCTATGTAGGAAGGCGACTCGTTTGGCTCCTTCTGCGCTTCCCCTGAATTCTCATACTCTGCATTCGAGCTGTGAGTTGTTACACACGCTCTGACATTTTTCTCCGGTATCCAGGCACATTTCTCAAAGTTTTCTGAAAAATATATAAGCACACCCTCATCCCCTCATTAGTAATAGATCCAGTAATGGATCTGGGCCTCTGGATGTTTTTAGGCTGAGGGGTACTCATCTTTGTTAATATTTAGAAAATTAATAGCCAATTGTCCATAAGGGGCAATAGCCCAGATTCCCCCTTTTGTGTAAAAAAAATTTTTTAATATTTTTGTTTTTAATTATATAAAATATTGGTGATTAGAGAAATGTAATTAAAAGAATAAATAGAAGAAAATGTTTAGTAACATATGTAGGAGTATTACTTATTTTAATTTGTGTAAGTACACTCAATAATTGTGAAGGCTTGTAAAATATGATTGATTACATGTTTTAATTGTTTCACTTGTTTGAAAAGTGGCAAAAATGAAAGAAGAAAAAATATCAATTATAACATGAATATAAGAAAGCTTTTCTAAAGAAGGCATATAAGTTACATTTGAATGCCAATTATGTTTGGGAGAAAAGCCTTTTGATATATATATAGATATATATATATATATATATATATCAAATAGGCTATTAATTGAAAAACATAATCATTATTCTTTATACAATGTTTGTATTACTGTAGGAGTTTATTTAAAAATAGTCCCAAAATATTTTCTTCTCAATAGTTAAGGTGGTTGTATTGGCAGAATATAATCAATAAAAGGCTCAATAAAAACTTAATAAAAGGTCAAGTGTTAGCAATTAATAACTTGTAAAAGTGTTGGGTAGAAGTGTAATTAAGAATCAATAATGGTATTGCTTTTCAGTAAAAAGTCTGGACAAATTAAAATGTAGTTGTATGTAGGCAATAGAGATAAGGTAATAACATGAACAAAGTGACTTTTGAAGGTGGTATAAAGGGGCATATAATTGTGTATTAGTAATATATTTTAACTTTGCAGTCTCTATATTTTGAGAGACATAAATAGATTATTTGCTAGTAGAAACAATATTGATAAGCTCAGCAAAATCCTGTTATATATTTGTATATAACCCATTGGTGAACGCAGTGGGTGTTGAAGGAATGAGGTTAAATTTAACAATTTTTTGAAATACCCATGAATAATTCGTAAAAAGGGTTAATATTTTGAGAGATGGTTAGTGAATATCAATATTAATATGACCAGAAAAAATAATAACAGCAATTTGGCAATCTTTTAAAGAGGAAACAAGAGAGTCTATTTATTTTTTATTATAAAGTTGATGAATAACTGCAAATACATTTTCTGTAAATTAAAAATTGTAGAGGACACTGGAGTATCAAGATTAGCACCTTGCCCTTCTATAAAGAAATATGGGTGAAATGAGTTTCAGGAATTTTTCTGTTTGACTAATTAAAGCTCATATTTTGTTTTAAGAGTTAATATGCTAGGGGACTTTAAATAAGGATCTTCTCTTAATGTAAAAAAGAAATTACACAAATGTTCTGTAGTAATTTGGAGTGGTGGTCGGAGCCAATTAACATGCTCTAGAAGTTTTTGAAAATCGTTAAAATTAAATGCTGTTAAAGAATTAACAGGTAAATGTACTTTTTGTGGTTTCACTGTTGTTTTGGTGACAATACGACCTAGGTAGGAGAATTAAGGTTTTTCTTAAACTTTTTCCAGGGCTATAATAAGCCCAGAGTATTGTAAAGCTCGTTAAAGCTGCAATAATAAATGTGTGAGTTCACTATAAATGGAACAGCTACAAAATACGTCACCATATATCATTTTTAGCTTTTTGTAACGGAATAGTAAAAAAGCAATCTTTTAAATCAATAATTATCAAAGGCCAGGAAGTCATAAAGCATTGTCAATTTTCCTGACTTCTTTTCAATAACAAAAACAGGTGAATTTTAAGGAACCCAAACAGGTTTATTAGATTACTTTTGTATTTTTGTCAGTTTTATGCATAGAAAAAGCACAAACAGTGGGCAGGAGAAAATAACAGCTCTCATTAAATGTGAAATATTGTGCCCCACAAATTAAGGGGAATTAATTGAGTTTCAACTATGTTTATTCTACTAGTTTAAATTCATCTTTAAAAAATTGATTAGTTGTGATCTATTAGGTAGGCTAAAGCTAACTAATATCTTTTAAAAGTCATTTGAAAATTATTAAAAGTTATTAAGGAATCTTGACTAATTTGTAGTATTTTGGTGGTCTAATTGTAGACTGTGAACCAATATGTCTGAAGTTTAAAGTAAGCAAAGGGTGATTTTTTTTATACCTTTTAAGGAGTAATTATAAAGCTATGAGACTGAAAGGCTTGTTAAAACTTAGGCATTAATAAGGAGAGTTTGGTAGTAGTAGGATAACTGTAAAGTTTATCATCCATATAATAAATCATTTTTGTCTGGGAATATTTTTGCCTAACAGGTATAATAGTTTTTATGAATAAAATTTTGGCCCCTGGTGGGAAACATTCTTTCTTAAAAGAACATAATAAGAAAACTTCAAACACTGATTTAATGGAGACAACTATACCCAAATTCAAACTTAAAACAAAATTAATTATAGTCCTAAGAGTCTTTTACCTCAAAGAGTTAAGTTTCACTAATTATGGCTTAAAGCCAGATACAGTTAATTTTATTTTCATGGAAGTGTAATAAGCAGTAAAGATTTACTAGGACTCACATATACAAGAAATTTTACCTAACATCCTTTCTTTCCCAAATTTAAACTTGTCTTGGTGAAAAAGCCAATTATTAGAAATCATTTATATAAAGCTGCAATTTCTCAGTAAGCTAAATGAATTGTTTAGGAACTCAATAACATAAACAAATTCTTCTCTCAAAGCGGACGACCTTGCTCAGAGAACTGATTACTAAGAGCCTTGGCAAACTTACAAAGTAAAGGGAATTGCCTTGTGCCCCTCCTTTTCACTCATAAGTAATTAAAAAGTCTAAGTTTTCACTTGAAAACAGTGACTTCAAATAACTTAGTTAACAATTTGGTAATTTTCATAAATGATATTTAAATTGTTTTAGTTCTAAGTTGTTTGTTAATCATAGGTAAAGATGGGAATACCTGATTTTCTAATTGACAGTTATAGAACATTATAAAACAAGATTACCTGTACTTGATAAAATAATGTAGCTGGCTTTACACAGCTTTCCCACTATCTTGTAGTTCACATTTCAATAACATTCAAATTATTAAAAACTGCTTGACATAACACATAAAAGTTTACCAATTTGTAATGATAGTAGATTCTTAAAACTTGAAACAAACATATTACTGATTTGAATGAACTAAATTACCTTTTGATTGTGTTCCAATACTTAACCTGTTCTAATTCTCACTCTCTTTCTTCCCCACCCTAACTTGACCAAGGCTGGGATGCGAGAGAAAGGAAGAGAATATTTTTTCAACAACTTATCTTTGTACATTCAAAGCTTTTGGCCAGAGCTTTAGAATGCAAAAAGAAAGAATTTCTTCCTATCAGTTCTCTAAAAGTTTCCAAATCTTTTTGCTCATAAACCCTCTGTTCACACTGTGCAAATAAATTATACCTTCCTTAAGCTTTCAACACATACTCCTCTCATCCCTACATGCTTAAACTTTCTTGTCTTCCTACCACCTAATTATCCCTCTGATGGACTTTGATTAAAGTCCCTTTAAAACTGCACATATCTAACATCTTTCTAATTCTGACCTGACACTTCAAGGATCCTTCTCAACTTGCTTTTTATCAATCACATAACCTAAATAATGAAGTATTTTTTTTCTCCCATTCTCTCCCCCATCCACCCGCTCCCGGGAATGCCGCTGGTATTAGGGAGAGGGAAAGTGAGAAAGTCACTAGCAGCATTTCAGAATCCAGTTGCAGCCCTTGGCTGCCTGACAGAAAAGGATCAGACAAATTATAAACATTAATCACAGATCATTATTCACACAGGCACAGACAAACAGAGAACAAAATGACAGGGAGAATCCAAAAGCGAGAAACTTGTCAGAAATCCCCTACACAAAATAAAATATACTACTTTTTATTTTATTTTATCTTTTCTTTTCATGGTATTCAAAAACCAGGCAAAATCTTTCTTAAGGTTTTGATGTTTATAAGAGGCAAAGCAATCTGTAGTTTTATAGGGATTTCTCATCCTGCCGCTTGAGCCTTTTTTACAGCTCAGGGCATGGAGAGTGTGCAGGGGGCTACAACCAGATGTCCAAAAGTAATTAATAATCCCCTGTCTATTGCTAATGATTTTAATACTTGTAAATAATATTCCTTGCCTTTCTGCTCTGTTGATAAAGCTTGTCCCATTTTTACTGCTTATATTTTCAAAACATACACACTAATCTATTTTTCTAATTCCGCTTAACCTGGTAAAAAAAACTACTTAGAATCTACTACCCTTACCTTGGTTGCCGTCTTTTTTCAAACAGCAGGAATCGCCTCTTTTCCCATCAAGCGATCCTTCTGCTGTCTTATTTCAAACAGCGGGAGTCGCTTACTTACCAGTGACTCCATTTCCCATCTTGTTTCAGGCGGGTGGAGCGCTCCTCATCACAGCTGCTGGCCAGGCAGCCCACCTGGGTCAAGGGCTCCTCACCAGGGAAAGCCACTCTTTCAGGCTCCCAATTGCCCCACGTTGGGGCCACTTGTTGCAGACTTCTGAGTCCACTATGAAGTTATCCAGTGAGGCTGAAAAGAGTGAAAAAGAGAAAGAAGGAAGAGAGAGAGAGAGAGAGAGAGAGAGAGAGAGAGAGAGAGAGAGAGAGAGAGAGAGAGAGAGAGAGAGAGAGAGAAATGCGGACCAGGGGGTAGCAAGTATAAACAAGCTCCGTTTATTGATCTCAGAGTTAGGGGTTTTACACCCCATTCGTGGGAACAGAATCAAGAATGGAAAAAACCAAGTATCAACAAGTAATTCTTCTCATGGTAACAGTCACTGGGGGCAGTAACCCCCCGGAATCATCTCCTCACTTCCCGATTATCTTTCAAAGTTTATTGACAAATCCTTCATCCTCTCAAGGGACAGACAGTGCCTGGAAGAGGTCGCAGAGCCTACGTTCTGACCGAGACGGCTCTTAGATAATGGACAGGAACACGAACATCCCGACATGACCTATATCCTCAAACCCATCAGTGCAAGCCCTCAACATGAAAGGAGAAACAGAATAAAAGAAATAAGGGGGAAATAGGATGGAGAGAAATACAGTTAGCAAACATAAGTGGTAAAAAAAAAATTCTTGAAGCCAAGTTCCACTGATAAAGGCCTTGTTTCTCAATTACATAGACAAGTCAGTCAAATTTATAAAAATAAGAGCCATTCCCCACCAGATCAATGATCAAAAGATATGACCAGTCAGTTTTCAGATGAAGTAATCAAAGCTATCTATAGCCATATGAAAAAATGTTGTAAATCATTACTGATTGGAGACATGCAAATGAAAAAATTGGGAGGTGCTACCTCACACATACTAGGTTGGCTAATAGGACAGAAAATGACAAATTCTGGAGGGGATGTGGGAAATTTGAGACATTAATATTCTGTTGGTGGAGCTGTGAACAGATTTAACCGTTCTATAAAGCAATTTGGAACTTTGTCCAAAGGGCTATAAAACCATGCATACCCTTTGACCTAGCAATACCACTGCTAGATCTTTATTCCAAAAGATATTAAAAAATACTAAATGGACCTCTACATACAAAAATATGTATAGCAGCTCTTTTCTCATGGCAAAGAACTGGAAATTGAGGGGATAAGCATCAATCGGGAATGGATGATTAAGTTGTGGTATGTAAGTGTGATGGAATGCTATAAGAAATGATGATCAGGGTGGTCTCAGAAAATCCTAGAAACATTTACATGAACTAAAGCAAAGCGAAACGAGTAGTTCCAGGTGAACATGGTACACAGTAACAGCTCTATTATAAGATGATCAGCTATGAATGACTTAGCTATTTTCAGCAATATAAAGATCTAAGACAATTCTGAAGGACAAATGATGAAAAATGCTATCCATCCCCACAGAAAAAACTGGTGGTCTCTGAATACAGATCAAAGCATACTTTTTTTTAACTTTATATTTCTTGATGGGTTTTTTTGGTCTATTTTTCTTTTATAACATAACTAATATGGAAATATGTTTTACATGACCAAATATGTACAACTTATATCAAACAGCTTACCTGCTCGATGCGAGGGAGGGGGAGCGGGGTAGAGATTGAGGGAGGAGTAAGGGAGAGAATTTAGAACTCAAAAGTTTAAAATGAATGTGAAAAATTGTTTTTACATATAATTGGGGAAAAATAAAATACTAAATAAATATTAACAACAACAACAACAACAACAACAACAACTTAAGTGGACCATCCCGAAGACCCTTTACATCATGTGAATTTACCCACAGAAGTGGAAAAGGGCAGGAGGGAAGTGGGAAGGGGACTGCACCCCTGTGGAGGAGGGGTTGGCACATGGTTCCAGGACACGTGGAGCCTGGGCACTGAGAAGCAAGAGCAGGAGGAGGAACACGTGGCTGGTGGGGCCAGCCACATGAGGGCCCGGCTGGAACTGAAAGGAAGAACATGCCAGCAGGCAGACACATGAAGGCCGGACACGCAAACATTCAGGAAAGGACAGGCCACACTCGGTGGGGACCAGGGACAAACACATTGTACACCCACATGGATGGACAAAATACCAAAATGTAGGGACCAAACTCTCGGGCAGGTGGGCAGAGTGAAACCAAGGTCTCCTCTCTCAGCAGTGGAGGTCTCAAGCCAAGTCCCCATTCAGCAGTGGTGGTGGCTGTCTCTCTGCAGGTCTGTTCTTCTGCTTTCACTTGGAGGACTTTCTTTTACCTCTTTCTTTGGGGCAGAGGGTTAGTGGTGGTAGGAGGCCACAGAGCACCAAGTTGAGGGACAGGAGGAGAAAGAGATCCCAGTACAGTATGGTAAAGCAGAGGTGTTTTCTTGGAATGCACATTTCTTATAGAATTCCTTACATAAAGTCGAGTTTGTATAATGTGAATTTCCATGAAGCACCATTTGTCTGTACTCCTTTCTATCCTCATTCAGTTTTCTCCAGAGGTCTTTCATATCTAAGTTTTCTAAAATTCTATCACTCGTCTTAACTTCTTTCTTATTCATTTTATGCTTAGGTTTATCTAGCTCTCAGAACAAAAAGTTGAGGTAACCCACTACTATAGTTTTCCCGTCTATTTCTTCCTGTACCTCGTTTAATTTTTCCTTTAAGAATTTGAGTCCTATGCCATTTCCCAAATATGTTTACTATTGATAGTACTTCATTGTCTGTCATTCCTTTGAACAAGAGGTCGTTTCCCTGCTTACCCCCTTTACTAGGTGTATTTGTGCTTTTGCTTTGATCTCAGGATCATGACTGCCACCCCTCCATTTTTTAATTTAGCAGAGGTATAACAGTTTCTCCTCCAGCGCCCTATTTTAACTCTGTGGTTCTCTCTTTGTTTCAAGCATGTTTCTTTTAAAACAAACAAACACACACATTTTTGGATACTGCTTTCTAATCCATTTTGCTATCCCCTTCCATTTTATGCATGAGTTCATCCCATTCACAAAGTGAGGATGAGGAACTATACATTTCCCTCCATCCTATTTTCTTCTGTTTCTCCTTCTCTCTCTCTTTTTATCCTGTCTCTCCTCTCATTTCAGTTTTGCATATAACCACTGTATTCTTTTATCAGCTTGCCCTTTTATCACCAATTTTTCTTTCTCTTTTCCATTCTCTTACTTACCTCTAGAGTAAGATGGATTCTTATGACCAATTGAGTAAGTATATATAGATACAGATACAAAATAGATATAGATATTTTCCTCTTTGTGAACCAATTTAGATGTGACTGAAGTTCAAGCATTGGCCACTCTGCCCTGCGACCTTTCTCCACTCCAGGGTAAAAGCTCTTCCTTCCACACCTATTTTATACGAGATCATTTCCCCCATTCTTTCTCTCCTTCTGCCTTCTCCCAGGGCATCCACATTTCTCACCCATCCCTTTATTTTACATCATCTCAACCTAACTGGTTTCCTATGTAAAAACTTCTTTTTATGCAAAATCCCTCTAACCTATTCTAATAACGACAACATTCTTAAAGATATGTGTATCCTCTTCTCTTATAGAAAAGTAGACAATTTAACCTTATTGAGTCGCTTAGGATTTCTCTTTCATATTTACCTTTTAATGTTTGTCTTGTATTTGAAAGTCACATTTTCTCTTCAGCTCTGGTCTTTTCATCAGGAATGCTTCAAAGGTCTCTACTTCATCATATATCCATTTTTCCCTCCATGTGTTTCTGTAGAGAGTAAGCCTGTGGTCAGTAGAAGGTTCTCAGAGTGTGTGTCTTCAACCCGAAATGTCTTGT
Organism: Phascolarctos cinereus; assembly: GCF_003287225.1. Lineage (NCBI taxonomy): Eukaryota > Metazoa > Chordata > Mammalia > Diprotodontia > Phascolarctidae > Phascolarctos > Phascolarctos cinereus. Next base: position 17,459 of record NW_027555932.1, read on the forward strand.
CTGCTGAGTGTTCTGAGGCTACGGGTGCTTCCACAGAGAGTAAGCTTGTAGTAACTGGAATGTTCCCAGAGAGAGTGTTTCCTGCCACAAGTATCTTTTCCTCCAGGTGTTGAGAGTAGATGTTTTTTGCCAGAGAGCGATCCTGCAGTAAGTAGAATGTTCCCAGAGAGAGTGTCTCCTGCCACAAATATCTTTTCCTCTGAGTGTTCAGAGAGTAGATGTGTTTCCACAAAACGCAAGCCTGTAGTATCTGGTGTAAGAAAGAGACTGGAAAGCCTCTCTGGGCAAAGAAACCAACCTTGATTATGGGAAACAAAGGTGGGGTCTCAGACCACACTGGGCAGACTATAGACCCCACCAATGCTTCTCTCAAAGGTTAGTTTCTTTACCCAGAAAGCCTACCCAGTTTCTTTCTTACACTGGAATGTTCCCAGAGAGAGTATCTCTCCTGTCACAAGTATCATTCCCTCCAAGTGCTCTGAGACTAGATGTTTTTTGACAGAAAGTGATCCTGCAGTAAGTAGAATGTTCTCAGAGAGAGTGTCTCTCCTGTCACAAGTATCATTCCCTCCACATGCTCAGAGACAGATGTTTTTTGACAGAAAGCGATCCTGCAGTAAGTAGAATGTTCTCAGAGAGAGTGTCTCTCCTGTCACAAGTATCATTCCCTCCACATGCTCAGAGACAGAAGCTTTTTGACAGAAAGCGATCCTGCAGTAAGTAGAATGTTCTCAGAGAGAGTGTCTCTCCTGTCACAAGTATCATTCCCTCCACGTGCTCAGAGACAGATGTTTTTTGACAGAAAGCGATCCTGCAGTAAGTAGAATGTTCTCAGAGAGAGTGTCTCTCCTGTCACAAGTATCATTCCCTCCACGTGCTCAGAGACAGATGTTTTTTGACAGAAAGCGATCCTGCAGTAAGTAGAATGTTCTCAGAGAGAGTGTCTCTCCTGTCACAAGTATCATTCCCTCCACATGCTCAGAGACAGATGTTTTTTGACAGAAAGCGATCCTGCAGTAAGTAGAATGTTCTCAGAGAGAGTGTCTCTCCTGTCACAAGTATCATTCCCTCCACGTGCTCAGAGACAGATGTTTTTTGACAGAAAGCGATCCTGCAGTAAGTAGAATGTTCTCAGAGAGAGTGTCTCTCCTGTCACAAGTATCATTCCCTCCAAGTGCTCAGAGACTAGATGTTTTTTGACAGAAAGTGATCCTGCAGTAAGTAGAATGTTCCCAGAGAGAGTGTCTCTCCTATCACAAGTATCATTCCCTCCACGTGCTCAGAGACAGATGTTTTTTGACAGAAAGTGATCCTGCAGTAAGTAGAATGTTCCCAGAGAGACTGTCTCCTACCACAAGTATCTTTTCCTCTGTGTACTATTTTAGTGGTGTTGACTGCTTTTCCTTCCTAAAACAAAAGATACCATTTGTCACATGGCATGGCTCTCAGAGAGGAGGAGAGGGAGAGGGGGCAATACATGGGATACCATGAAGTAAGACACAGTAACCATGAGTAAAAACTTTTAAATGAGGTCAAGAATCTACAGAGTATTCATGGAGAGGTGGGAAAGGGCAAAAAAAGAGGTTTTGGACGTGCAGAGTGATTTCTTCCACCTCTGCAGCTTCAGGATCAGGGATTGGCTTGAGACCTCTAGTGCTGAGAGAGGAGACTTTTGGCTGCTCTGCCTGTTATCTGCCTGTCTGGTATCTGTGTCTGTCTTCTGTCCACCCACAATTGGGTACTGTGTGTCTTTCCTCATCCATGTGTTGCCTGTCTTCTTCTTCATGTGGCCATGTCCAGCTTCCATACGTCTGTCACCTGCTTGTTCTTCCTCTCAGTTCTGGCCAGGTCATCCATCATGTGACTGGCCCCGACCCTGGCCAGATCCTCTTCCTGCTCTTGCTTCTCTGTCCCAGGCCTCCCCTGTGTCCTTGAACCATCTCCTGGCCCCCTCCCTTCACAGGCCTGTGACCCCCTTCCTGCCTCCCTCCTTCTCTTGTAGCCGGATGTGTGGGCAAATTCACATTGCTTCAAAATCCTTTTACTTGGAGGTTTGCCCAAGAGTCCACTTACCCAAAATAAGAACTGTCTGTAGTTGATGGGAAAAAAAACAGATGGCATAAGTGGAAAGCTGTTTTGCAGGAATTTGAGAAGAGTTCAACACTTCACACAACAGATCAAATTAAACTATAAGGGAATACATGAATTACGTATGATAATTAAAAAAATAAAGTGATAAGTAATGAAAATTATAAATGAGAAATCTATAAGAGATGGAATTATAATCATTCATATTTACTCTAGCTTAGACCTGTAACTCAATTTACTCATTCTATAGCTATAGATGAAGCTCTTCCTATGTGCTGGGCACAGAGAAAGACAGGTGGCCTAATTAAGCAATCAGCAAGCATTTCTTAAGTACCTCCTGCATAACAGGTACACTGCTAGGTTCTGGAGATGCATACCCTATTAAGGTCACAGTCCTGATGAGGAATGCCCTTGACAACAACTTGTATCCAGAGCCCCTGAACTAACCAGCCTCCAGTCCCTAACTAAAAACTGACCACAACAGCACACAGTTAGAACTAATTAACATGCCAACTGTTCCATCAGTCAATCCTAGGCACCCTTGCCCTATAAAAGCTTTCTCTATGATGGGTACAAGGGTCTGGGAGTGGTACCACAGAGAATATAAACTACCTTGAATGTAAGCAGCAGCAAGAGAAACTTCAACTATCCCAAGGGAAAACGTGAAAGCTGTTTGGACACTCCACTGCCTACACAGACTTCTGGGTGACAACTTTCTGGCAAGAGGAAACAGGGACCCTGAGGAGCAGGATCCATTAGAGTCCCAAGGGATCAGGGGTTCTTCCTGGGTAAGGCCCAGAGCACAGACCAGGAAAGCAGTGACCAAACCTCTCCCCAAATGCATCACTTTGGAACCACCAAAAACTCTGAAACCCCCAGAGCTAGCTCTGAAAACAGCAGTGTGAAAGGCCTGAAGTTGCAGACAATCACTCCCCTCGCCCTTTCACAGACACGTGGGCTTTAGCTGAAGTATAAAATGCAATGGTAGCAATCATGATCTCAGACAAGCCAAAAGCTGAAATAGTCCTAATTCAAAGGGATAGGGAGAGCAACTACATCTTGCTAAAAGGTACCATAGACAATAATATAATATCAATACTAACCAAAGATGCACCAAATGGCAGAGTATCCAGCTTCTGAAAGGGAGTGTTAAAGGACATGCAGAAGGACATAGACAGTAAAACTAGACAGTAAAACTATACCAACGGGTGACCCAACTTTCACCTCTCAGAATTAAGCAAATCTGTGCCTAAAATAACAAAAGAGAAGTTAAGGAGAGGAAAAGAATATCAGAAAAGTCAGATAGGATAGAAATCTGGAGAAAATTGAATGGAAATAGAAAGGAATATAACTTTTTCTCAGCTGTACGTGACACCTTCAGAAAAAATAAGCATATATTAGGGCATAAAAACCTCATAACCAAATGGAGAAAAACAGAAATACTAAATGCACCTTTAACAGACCACAATGCAATATCATTACAGAGATGTAGAAACACAGATTAAAAGTTAATTGGAAAATAAAATACCCAAGCCTAAAGAATGAGTGGATCAAAGAACACAACACAGCATCAACCAATAATTTCTTTAAAGTGAATTAAAACAATGAGGCAACATATCAAAATTTGTGGGATGCTCCCAAAGCAGTATTTAGGGGAAATTTCTATGTCTAAATTCTTACATCCATAAAACAGAGAAAGAGCAGACCAAGGAACTGGGCATAAAATGTATCAATCTAGGAAAAGAACAAATGACAAAATCTTCAATTAAACATCAAATTGGAAATCAAAGGTGAGACTAAGATGTTTAAAAAGTAAAATTATAAAATAAAAGCAGGTGCTGCTTTTATGAAAATACTAATAAAAACAGATAAACCTTTAGGTGACTTGATTAACAAAAAGAAAGAAGAAAACCAAATTGCCATTCTCAAAAACAAAAGCGTATGCGTAACCAATGAAGAGGAAATGAAAGCATCATGTAGGAGTTATTTTGCCCAATCCTATGCCAGCAAAACTGGCAATCTACATGAAATAGATGAATACTTACAAAAACATAAACTGCCCATGTCAAAAGAAGAGGAAACAGAATACATAAATAACAATATCTTAAAAGAAAAAATATTGAAAAAAGCATAAATGAGTTTCCTAGGAAAAAATTCCCAGGACTAGATCAACCGTGAAAGTGAATTCTACCAAACATTTAAAAACATTTCATCCCAATACTATATAAACTAACTGAAACAACAGGTAAAGAAGGACTCCTATCAAATTCCTTTTATGGCACAACTATGTTTTTGATACCTAAAAAAGGTATAGGGATTTACACATGCTAATACCTTATTGGAGGAGCTGTGAAATGACACATCCAGTTTGGAAAGTAATTTGAAATTATGCAAAGAAGGAAAGGAAAATGCCCAAAGCCTTTAAAACAAAGACTCCATTACAACCCAATGATGCCATTAATAACAAAAGAGTCCATATATATTCCAAAATACTTATGACACCACTTTTTGTGACAGCTATGATTTGGAAACAGTAGATACTTATCAACAAGACATGGAACAGGAAAGGCATGGAATACTGCTACGTACTTAATGTAAATAAGAAATGATATGTGTGAGAAGTACAGAGAAGTATGGAAAGGTCTTTGTGAACTGATGCAAAGTGAATTAAACACAGCCAAGAAAACAAGGCATATACACAGTAATGACAACAATTGAAATGGAAAGAATGACTCAGCAAAAATTTAAAAGTACCTGTAACAAAATGTTAAAGATCAAGTGGGAATGAAAAGGAAACATGAGAAGACACCATCACCCTACCCCATTCAGGAAGTGAGCAGTCCATGGGTGTTACACATTGCACACGTTTGCCCAAATGCATTGATCAGTTGTGCTCACTTTTCTTTTTCTTCCTAAAGCAAGAAATATGATTCGTCACATGGCATGGCTCTTGAGGATGAGGGGAGGGAGAGATACATGGGATACCCTGGTGATGTAAGAAACAGAAAACATCAATAAAAAAGGAGTCAAGTATCTCAAGGGTAATAACAGAGGTGGGGAAGGAGGAAAGGAAGGGGTTTGGGTTAGTGATTTATCAGTAGCAGATCCAAAGACATTACAAATCTGTGATTATGCAAACAATTACTGTTGTTGTTTAGTCCCGTCTGACTTTTCCTGCCCACATTGGGGTTTTCTTGGCAAAGATACTGAAGTGGTCTGCCATTTTCCTTCTAAAGCTCATCTGACAGAGGAGGAACTGAGGGACTTGCCCAGAGTCACATAGCTACTAAGTGTCTGAGGCCAGATTTGAACTCAAGAAGATGATTCTTCCTGACTTCAGGCCCCACAGAATACCTAGCTGCCCAGAAAACAATTTCAACTCCAGTGTACCCCACCCAATCTCATGACCCCCAAGCCCCAGACCTGCAGACTAAGGCATGGGCAGGCAGCAAGCCCTAAGCAGGAGCATCCCTGGAGGAGAAGGCACACACAGGTTCACTCTTGAACATAGCCATACATACACACATATACACACCCACATGGACTCTCTCTCTCTCTCTCTCTCTCTCTCTCTCTCTCCTCTCTCTCTCCCCCCCCCACACAAACACGTTCCTACTGACAGAAACAACACAGGCACAAACAAAGGTACTGATACACCCACCCTCACACACATTTTCTGAGCACTAACTGGGGATGGCAGAGGGTCAGCTTCATGAAAAGGTTAGGGGGGAAGGGAAGAGAAAAAGAAAGTGAGGGGCTGAGGCAGGTGCAGGGAGGGGGCACTTACTTCACTCACAACCCCATAGGCACTAGCAGGACCCTCAGGATAGGTCAGTCTGGAAGATGGAGGAAAGATGGAGGCAATGGAGCAGAAGGGTGGGTGTGGAGTGGAAGGGGAGGAGAAGTGGGTGGGGGGGCATGTAGACCTCCAACTGCTCACCCCACTCACAGCCTCCTCCAGAGTCAAAGAAGACTTACACTTAATAGAGGGTCAGAGGGGGTGGCATTGTGACATCACTGCAAGGCGGGGCTAGTCTCCCAGAAGAGCAGGGGGAGGAGAAGAGGTCTCTAACATCAGGCCCAGAGCACTGGGGAGCCGCCCCCCACCCCAGTCATTTCTCTCTGTCCCTATCACCCACACTGGCTACAGAAGGGGGTTGCAGCTGCATCCTTGACCTTGAAGTGATCCTGGAGCTTGCCAGGGTCCCAGGTTCCTGAGGGTAGGCTGCTGGGGCTGGGGGGGGGCAGCAGCTGAGCTCAGCTTGGGGTTGTTGAGGGTGGGCCCCTTTACAGAAACTGGGAGGGGGAAGACAAAGAGAGGAAGGGGGAGGTGGAGGGAGGGCTGTCCTGGGCTCCACAAAAGGGAGGAGCACAGTAGCTGCAGCAGCATATGCAAACCACTAGCCCTTGAATGGGACTTGGATTCCTCACAACCTCCAGAGTAGAGGAAGAAAGGGCTGGTGTGGGGAAGGGGCGGGGCTCAGCCTCCTTTCTCTAGGCAGGAGAAGACAAAGGCAGGGAGGGACAGGGGTCACCAAGGGAGGCCACAGGTCTGCCCCTACTCTTTACCCTTATCACCTGGGGAACTGCTAACCAAAGTGTGAAACATAATGAACATCATGGAATACTACTACCAGGCTGTGAGAAATGATGTGTGTGATGAGTACAGAGAAGTACAGAAAGATCTTTGTGAACTGATGAAAAGTGAATTAAGCAGAGTAAAAAAAAAGAAAAAACAAAACACTACATACAAACAGTAACTACAACAACTGACAGGAAAAGAATGAGACATAAAAAATTAACCAAAATGTTAATGATCAAGTGGGAATGAAAAGGAAACATGAGAAGACACCATCACCCTACCTCGGCCAGGACTTAAGGGGTCCACAGGTGTTATAAGTTGCACGCCTTTTCCACCTGTACCAATCAGCTGTGCTCACTTTTCTTTTCCTCCCTAAAAGAAAAAAATACTCTTTATCACATCACATGGCTCTTGAGGATGGGGAGATACCCTGGTGATATAAGAAACAGAAAACAATAAAAAAAGTTTAAAAAGAGGTCAAGTATCTCACAGGTAATAAGGGAGGTGGGGAAGGAGGAAAGAAAGGGCTTTGGGTTAGTGATTATCAGCAGCAAATCCAATCTATACTACATATCTGGGATTCTGAAAACAATTGTTCTTGTTTACTTCTGTCTGACTTTTCCTGACCCCATTTGGGGGTTTCTTGGCAAAGACACTGGAGTGGTTTGCCATTTCCTTCTGAAGCTCATTTGACAGGTGAGGAAGTGAGGCAAAGACAGTGAAGTGACTTGCTGAAGGTCACACAGCTGGTAAGTGTCACAGGCCAGGTTTCAACTCAAGGAGATGATTCTTCCTGACTTCAGGCCCATTGGGACACCTAGCTGCCTGGAAAACAATGGGAACTTGTTAAAATGTGGGAGGTTGATCAGTGGGAAAGATGAGTTATGCAATGTACAGACGCAAACAAATAAAATAACTTAGTATTTAATAAATCCAAAGACAGCAATTGGGTGGGTGGGGGGAAGGGAGCACACACTAGTTGATGGGAAAAAAAAAACAAATGGGATAAGGGAAAAGCAGTTTGCCAGAAATACAACAGGACATCAACACCTTTCAAATCAAACTACAAATGGATCCACGAATTAGGTGTAAGAGGGGAGTAGGCAGCAAATTCGAGGAACAAGGAGGAA
>NW_027555933.1:0-25232 GCF_003287225.1 Phascolarctos cinereus
TAATCTGACTGCTTTCCCCAAAATAAATAAATAAAGCCACTGCTAAGAGACACATTCAATCTAGAATTTATATCAAGTTAAAGGAACTTCTCTCATGTAAATGTAATGTTACCCACCATCCTGCAAGCCTCCTTCCCCAGGACCTGGCCAGAATTACCCGGGCATTCAATGTTTTCTCTGTTTTGGCTCCTCTCCCCAGCCCTCAGTGACTCCCTGGTGCCTGGTAATGCCTGGCTCAGTAGCTGCTGAGTAACTGTCACCCACTGCTCCTGCCCACCCTGGTTTCCTGTCTCTGTCCCCTGCACTGTCCAGTAGCTGTCCTCAGCTACCAAGACAGGAGAGGCCTTTGCTCCCAGACACCTGGCCCGCCCTTCAACAGTCCTCTCCTCCTCAGCCTCCAGTGGACTTTGTCTCTTTTGCTCCAGGAGCAGATCTCTTACTCTACCAGATATGGGAAACACCAAGTAAAGTCACAAAAATAAGATATTGTTCATACTTTCATAGACAGAAAATTATTCATTACTGATGAAGACCATTCCCATATCAGTCCTCTGCATGGTCAGACTACTGATTTTCTGAGCAAAGATGAAAGGTGAGACAGGCATTTAAAACAATTCCATCTTGACACATTTAAATGAGTTATTGCCACTGAAAAATCAGATGGCAGTAAATGACAAAGGCATCATTTACAATGACTTCATATAAAGTTCGACCTATGAAACTCTATTGTCATATAAAGAAAACCAAAAGAGACTAAAAAGCTCCTAAAAAGTCAAAAATATTTCATTTACTTGCCAAGCAGACAAAGGTGGAAGTGAATGGAAAAAATGGTTTGGATTATAAGTTCATTTGCAGAATTTTGTGAAGAAGAACTATGAGCCGTATCACCTCATTGATAAAGCTTTCATAACACACACACACACACACACACACACACACACACACACACACAAACAGAGAAAGAGAGAGACAGAGAGAGAGAGACACACACAGAGACAGAGAAGCAGATTAAGGAAAAAAAAAACTCAAGACATTATTTGAGTGTGTCAGGGCTATTTAGGGATCAAGGCAGATGGAGAGAAGAAGGAAGAGGAGGAGGAGGAGTGTAATTCAGCCGCCCTTGTTTTAGAGATGAGGAAATTGACAAGATGAAGAAATTCACCCAAAGTCTAATAAGTGGCTGTTACTCATTCAAATCCAGTTCCTTTACTTCAAATCCCCTCCCCCCTTTTCCATGCCCCACCCTGGAGATGAACGCCATTATAGGACATTACCTAGACCAGCTTGACTAGAATTTAGAATTGATAAGGGTAGTAATGGGCAATAATCCTTGATTAAAGGTTAGAACCAGGGTAAAAAACCAAAGAAATGAGTCCTCTTGGTGGGGAGTGAGGGATGGGTATGGAAAAAGGAAGGAGGAGGAGGGAAGGAGAATACATATATTTTAAAAAGATCTTATTGACACTTTCTGTTTCTATAACACTTAAGTTCTTGGCTAGACTCATGTTACAGTGGTGTGATTGTGATGCCAAGAAAGACTGAGGAAAGGCCTTGCATGTGAGATTAATTTCTATGAGGACAGGTCAAGAGGAATCAATCAATCCATAAATCAGTTATCATGTAGAAAGTGCTCAATGTGTGCTAGGCCCTGTGCTAAACATGAGATGTTCAAAATGAGGCAAAAGAAGCTCTGCCCTCAAGGAGCTTATAGTCTGGTAGAGGGATGACATGTAAATAAATCTATATAAGCAAACTACAGACTGGATAAACTGGAAGTAATTAAAGAGGGAAGGCACTGGGATTAAGAGGCATTAGAGAAGGCTAGGGCACTGGAGTTTATTGAGTTGGGGGATGAGGAGGATGGTTATAAGATGAGACCTGCACTTTAGGAAAATCACTTCACTGCCTGAATGGGCTGAGTGGACATGGCTGAGTCATCTACACGATTAGAGGGAAGAGATCCCAATGTGTATTTTACCCTGTCCTAAAGAAAGACAGCAACATTTTATGGTGCCATGCTTTAGTTGAACTCGGTGTGTTACATTCTTCCCTTGGGCAGGTCATCTCTAGAATAGTTTTGTTTTTTCCCAGTTCCAGGTGCCCCATGGTAGGAGGAACCAAGAAATTATGGAAGGCAGCCAGAAAATGGGCCAGATGGTGGAGGGTTGGAGTGAAAAAGATCAGTGGCAGGAAGCAGGGATGCTTGGCCTGCAGAACATGCATGGGGCACCAGGATGGATTGGAGGGTGACCTTCAAGCCTTCAAAGGTTTATCACAGGATCGAGGTGCATGGCTTGTTCTGCTTGGCACCAGAGGCAGAAACTCCCAAATGCAGAAAAGCTGAAGAGAGGCAGATTTATACTTGAAGTAAGGACAAGGAACCTATGGAGTAAAACAAACCTTTCCTAAGCCCCTACTATGTGCCAGGCACTGTGCTAAGTGATTTACAAATAGAGCAGTTACTGCCCTTTTACCCAGTGATTGAAGGCCAGGTGTCTTACATATCTATCACTCTGACTGCATCACCTTGGTAGCTAGTGCTGCTGCCTGGAGGTCTACAAGCAATGTCTTTAAGAATACTTACTGAGGATTTGGAAAAGGGAATCTTGGTCACGTATGGTTAGAGAAACCCAGCTTTGGGGTGTCATTGAATCATTGAGATTATGGCACTCTGTGATTCTTTTCTGGGAAATCAAGGTCAGATTTCATCACAGCTTATGGGTCTTTTGAGGCCTAGAAATCTCCCCTGAGGGAGCCCAGACAAGCTGCCCCTGACCCAGCTGTTGGGGAAGAAGCCCGGGCAGTGATGCCCCTCAGCTGCTGCCTGGGCAGGTTTTTGTTCAGAGCTGTAGCACTGTGGGGAGATTATAAGCCATACTGACAGTAGTAGACTGCAGCATCCTCAGCCTCCACACTGCTGATTGTGAGGGAGTAATCTGTCCCAGAGCCACTGCCACTGAACCTCGAGGGGACCCCATCGTGCAGGGTGGAAGCATATCTAATGAGGAGCCTAGGAGCCTGGCCTGGTTTCTGTTGGTACCAGTGTAGGTCATTGCTAATGCCCTGACTGGCTGTGCAGGACATGGTAGCTTTCTCTCCTGGAGACACAGACAGGGAGGCTGGAGACTGGGTCAGCTCAATGGCCCCTCGGGCATCTGCAATCACAAACACAAGGTAAAGAGTGAGAAAAAAGCAAGTGTATATTTACAGCAGGAGAAATCTCTGGCAGTGTTGTGAGTTAAACCTTCCTGTGCTGGGTTCTGCCCCCATGTTCACCAGTGAAGAGCCACATTTTCTCTCTTACCCTCAGAGGGACAAAGGGCAGGGCTGTCTCTGCTGTTCCTCACTCACCTGGGATCCATAGTAACAGGAAAAAGAGGAGGTGAGCCTGGGACCCCATGTCCATGTGCCTGAGCTCTGAGCTGCCCAGCATCTTCCTCCCAGCTGCCTTTTTATAGCTGCTCTCCTGAGTAGCTTCAGGGGCTGGGAGTGAGCCATGCAAAACAGCTCAGGGGGGAGACTTCTGCCCACAGCAGAGGCCCCAGAGATCTCACCTCCTGGACAGCCAGGCAACCTCAGCTGTGTGAGTGCAGCATTGCCCTTCTGGGATCCTGGGAATGGCGTATCGCAGTGGTGTTAGATCCAACCCTGTGCCCATCAGCCTTGAAAACCTCAAAGATGCCAAGAAAGCTCAGACCACACTGGGACCAGCAAGAAGTGATTCACATATGTGTCCTGTGACTTCAGTGGGGTTAACCTCCATTTTAGCCTGAAGCATCATCATCACCATCAACCATGATTCTTATTCTGCTCCCCACTTACTGGTTCATGGTGATTGGTAGGAGTGTCTGTCTGATCTTAGGGAAGAATTTGTAGCATTAGAGTCAGTATAACAGAAGGAGTCATTTCCTAGTGTTTGTGTAAATGTTGCTGGATTTTTCCCCCCTCTGCAAAATTACCAGAGCTACTGCAGAAAGTTCCTGGTACCAAAGTCCTTTCAAATGGCAAATGGTTTAGTATATGATTTGATTAGAAGAAATTACATCAACTAAGAGGAATTGCCATCACTTTGCTGCTGCACCCTGTGGACCATGAGACCTTTCCATCCAACTTGCAGCTGAAGTCTCCCATATGGAACATCTCCCCCTACTGCAGGGTGAGCTCCTGGAGAGCAGGGGCCGTCTGGCAGCTTCACTTGCATCTCCAACTCCTAACATAGTGATTTGCCCATCATGACTGCCTAATCAATATTTTTGAATTCATTAATTCATTAAAAAAGCACTATAAGAAGCTATGCTTTGGATGGGCCCCTCTACACTAAGGAAAAGTCATTTTTCGTCCTCAATGACACTACACAGGTGGTCTGGAATGTTGGGATATGAATTCCCATGCAAGTGGAGTAGCAATAAGATCCTGTGAAAAGCACCTAGGTGGAGTTGCTAGGTGATGCAGTGGACAGAGCACCTGCCTTGGATTCAGGAGGACCTGTGTTCAACTTTGTCCTCAGCCATTTACTAGCTGTCTGGCTGTGAGACTCTGGGCAAGTCACTTAACTCTAACCGCTTCCCCCTAAAAATAAATAAATACAAGCCTCTACTCTGCCACAGAACTCACAATCTAGAATTTCATACATAAATTTAGGAAACTTCTCTCATGTAGAGGTAATGTTACCCATCCTGCAGCAGCCTTTCCCCAGGGACCTGGCCAGGCCTCCCCTGGGCACTAGAGCTTCTCTCTACCTTTGCTCCTCTCTCCTGCCCTCACTGGCTCCCTGGTGCCTGGTAACAATTGGGCTCAGTAGCTGCTCAGTGACCGTCACCTACTGCTTCTCCCTACCCTGCTTTCCTGTCTCTGTCCCACTGCACATGTCCCACAAGACATGAGAGGCCTTTGCTCCCAGACAGAACCTGGCCCGGGACTTCAACAGTCATCTCCTCCTCAGCCTCCAGTGGATGTTTGTCTCTTTTGCTCCAGGAGCAGATCTCTTACTCTACCGGGATAGTGGGAAGCACCAAGTAAAGTCACAAAAATAAGATATTGTTCATACTTTCACAGACAGAAAATTATTCATTACTGATGAAACACTCTTTCCCATATCAGTCCTTTGCATGGTCAGACTACTGATTTGTCTGAGCAAAGATGAAAGGTGAGACACGCATTTAAAACAATTCCATCTTGACACATTGAAATGAGGTATTGCCACTGAAAAATCAGATGGCAGTAAATGACAAAGGCATCATTTACAATGACTTCATATAAAAGTTCGACCTATGAAACTCTATTGTCATATAAAGAAAACCAAAAGAAACTAAAAAGCTCCTAAAAAGTTGGCAAATATTTCATTTATTTGCCAAGGAGAGAAAGGTGGAAGTGAATGGAAAAAACGGTTTGGATTATAAGTTCCTTTGCAGAATTTTGTGAAGAGGAACTATGAGCCGTATCACCTCGTTGATAAAGCTCTCATAACACACACACACACACATACACACACACACACCACACACACACACACACACACAGAGAAAGACAGAGAAAGAGAGAAAGAAACAGATTAAGGAAAAAACCAAATCAAGATAATATTTGACTGTGTCCAGAGGCTATTTAGGGATCCAGGCAGATGGAGAGAAGAAGGAAGAGGAGGAAGAGGAGTTGTAATTCAGCCGCCCTTGTTTTAGAGATGAGGAAATTGACAAGATGAAGAAATTTGCCCAAAGTCTAATAAGTGGCTGTGTTACTCATTCAAATCTAGTTCCTTTCCCTTCAAATCCCCTCCCCCCTTATGCACTATCCCACCCTAGGGATGGAACGCCATTTACAGGACATTGCACCTAGACCAGCTTGAGTAGAATTTAGAATTGATAAAGGGTAGTAATGGGCAGTAATCCTTGATTAATAGGTTAGAACCAGGTTGCAAAAAACCAAAGAATTGAATCCTCTTGGTGGGGAGTGAGGGATGGGTATGGAAAAAGGAAGGAGGGGGAGGGAAGGGAGAATACATATATTTAAGAAAATGGTCTTTATTGACACTTTTTGTTTCTATAACACTTAAGTTCTTGGCTAGACTACATGTGACAGTGGTGTGATTGTGATGCCAAGAAAAAGTGAGGAAGGGCCTAGCACATGAGATTAATTTCATGAGGTGAACTTCTAATGAGAACAGGCCAAGAGGGGTACCATCTGACCAATCAATCCATAAATCAGTTATCATGTATTAAGTGCGTAATGTGTGCTAGGCCCTGAGCTAAACACAGGATGTTCAAAATGAGGCAAAAGAAGCTCTGCCCTCAAGGAGCTTTCAATCTAGTGGGGGAGACAACATGTAAATAAATCTATATCAATCAAACTACAGACCGGATACACTGGAAATAATTAAAGAGGGAAGGCACTGGAATTAAGAGGCATTAGAGAAGCCTAGGGCACTGGAGTTTACTGAGTTGGGGGAAGAGAAGGATGGTTATAAGATGAGACCTGCACTTTAGGAAAATCAGTTCACTGCCTGAATGGCCTGAGTGGACATGGCTGAGTCATCTACACAGTTAGGGGGAAGAGATCCCAATGTGTATTTTACCCTGTCCTCAACAAAGACAGCAACATTTTATGGTGCCATGCTTTAGTTGAACTCGGTGTGTTACATTCTTCCCTTGGGGAGGTCATCTCTAGAATAGTTTTGTTCTGTTTTTTCCCAGTTCCAGGTGCCCCATGGTAGCAGGGACCAAGAAATTATGGAAGACAGCCATAGAAATGGGCCAGATGGTGGAGGGTTGGAGTGAAAAATCAGTGGCAGGAAGCAGGGATGCTTGGCCTGCAGAACATGCATGGGGCACCAGGATAGATTGGAGGGTGACCTTCAAGCCCTCAAAGGTTTATCACAGGATCGAGGTGCATGGCTTGTTCTGCTTGGCGCCAGAGGCAGAAACTCCTGCAATGGGGAGAAGCTGAAGAGAGAAAGATTTAATACTTGAAGTAAGGACAAGGTATCTATGGAAGAAAACAAGCCTTTCCTAAGCCCCTACTATGTGCCAGGCACTGTGCTAAGGATTTACAAATAGAGCAGTTACTGCCCTTTTACCCAGTGATTGAAGGCCAGGTGTCTTACATATCTATCACCTCCTGACTGCATCACCTAGGTAGCTAGTGCTGCTGCCCTGGAGGTCTACAAGCAATGTCTTTAAGAATACTTACTGAGGATTTGGAAAAGGGAAACTTGGTCATGTATGGTTAGAGAAACCCAGCTTTGGGGTGTCATTGAATCATTGAGATTATGGCACTTCTTTTCTGGGAAATCAAGGTCAGATTTCATCACACTTATGTATCTTCTGAGGCCTAGAAACCTGCCCCTGAGGGAGCCCAGCCAAGCTGCCCCTGACCCAGCTGTTGGAGAAGGAGAAGTCCCGGGGCAGTGATGCCTCCCTCAGCTGCTGCCTGGGCAGGTTTTTGTTCAGAGCTGTAGCACTGTGGGAGAAGAACTATAGCCCAGTTGACAGTAGTAGACTGCAGCATCCTCAGCCTCCACACTGCTGATTGTGAGGGAGAAATCTGTCTCAGAGGCACTGAACCTCGATGAGCCCTATCTTGCAGGGTGGAAGCACGTTTAATGATGACCCTAGGAACCTGGCCTGGTTTCTGTTGGTACCAGTGTAGGTAGATGCCAATGACCTGACTGGCCCTGCAGGACATGGTCTCTCTCTGTCCTGCAGACACAGACAGGGAGGCTGGAGACTTGTTCAACCCAATGGCCCCGCAGGCATCTGCAATCACAAACACAAGATAAAGAGTGAGAAAAATTCAAGTCCATATTTATAGTAGGAGAAATCTCTCAGACAGTGTTGTGAGTTAAACCTTGCTGTGCTGGGCCCTGCCCCCATGATCACCAGTGAAGAGCCACATTTTCTCTCTGACCCTCAGAATCACACACATTTTGACTTCTGCCCAGAAGGACAAAAGGCAGGGCTGTCTCTGCTCTTCCTCACTCACCTGGCCTCCAGAGCAACAGGAAAAAAAGGAGGTGAGCCTGGGACCCCAAGGCCATGTGCCTGAACTCTGAGCTGCCCAGCATCTTCCTCCCCAGCTGCCTTTTCATAGCTGCTCTCATGAGTAGCTTCAGGGGTTGGGAGTGAGCCATGCAAAACAGCTCAGGGAGGGAGGCTTCTGCCACAGGACAGGCCCTAGAGATCTCACCTCTTGGACAGTCCAGAACCCTGAGCTGTGTGAGTGCAGCTTTGCCCTTCTGGGACCCTGGCATGGAGATGTCCCATTGGTGTTAGATCCTACCCACTGCTAATCAGCCCTGAAAAATTCAAAGATGCCAAGAAAGCTCAGTACCAGACTGGGACCAGCCTTGAAGTTGAACATTCGAAGGTTAAGTGACTTGCTCAGTGTGAAAATTCTAATAGCTATCTAAGGATAGATTTGAACCTGGGTTTTCCTGAGTACAGGCTCAAGGTTTGAGCCAGTGTCCTAACTAGCTGCCTCCAGGCAATGAGAGTTGCATAAAAGTGTCAGTGATAAACTCTTCCTGGAGGTAAGTATTCACCCACAGGGGAGTTCCTTAAGAAGAAAGGTTAGCCTATATCAGAGCCATTGTAAAAGCATAAATGATAAGACTTGGCCACAAGTTGGTCATCTCAGGTGAGTGTGAGAGAGGAGTTGAGGATGACAATCAAGTCAGAATCCTGGGTGATTGTACAGTTGCCGAGTTATAGGAAAGCTTGGAACAGAGAGGAGGATGAGAGTAGCGATGTCGGGTGCTTCTTCACCCAGGAGTTTGCTAGCCCAGTGAAATGACAGGTGCAGCCATTCCATCACTTCAGGGGAAAAATGAAAATAGGAATTAGTCAGTGTCAGCATCTTCCTCTGAGACCTGATAAACCTCACCCTGAGGGAGCCCAGACAATCTGTCTCTATCCCCTCTGTGAGGGAAAGACTCAGCTCTGTCTCTTCAGCCAAAGTACTTGATAACCCTCTATTTGAATAAAAATGAGTTTTGTTCTCTGTGTGATCAAACTCAGATTTGCCATCTAAGTATTCTGGTTTTTCAGATTACTGCCTTTTGGAATATTGTTTTCCAAGATTTCTCAGGTTTTTGCTAGAAGCTGCTAGGTCTTGTGTGATATTGAGCCATTCCTTGGAACTTGAAATACTTTCTTTCTGGAGTTTTGTCACATTTTTTTCTTTCATATAGATGATATGAGTTTTAGGCACAATATTCCTGGGACTTTTTGCTTATCCTGTAGATCTGAGTATAATCATGCTATATTGTTGGTCTTTTCGTCAGTATCTATCAAGTACCTAGGCACTATGCTAAGCAATGGGAGTGCAAAAAGAGACAAAAGATAATGCCTGCCTTAAAGGAGCTTACAATCTAATGGGAGAGACAACAGGCAAGGAAGATAATCAAAAAAACTATATTCAGATAAATAGGAAAGAATTAACAGAGGGAAGGCACCACAATGAAGAGGTGTTGGGAAAGGTTTCCTGTAATAGATGGGGTCTAAGTTAAGACATAAAGGAAATCAGTAGGTGGAAATGAGGAGGGAGGGTATTCCAGGCATGGGGGACACCCCAAAAATGAAGTGTGTTACCCACCTCCTGGCAGAGAAGTGATTGGCCACAAGGAACAGAGACACACATTCTAGAACATAGCTACTGTGTGGATTCCTTGTGTTTGACTGTTTATTTCTCACAAGGTTGTTGGTTTTTCTGTTTCGTTCTTTCTGTTTTAATTGGTGGGGAAGGGAGGAAAAGTCAGGGGTAAGTGAGGTTAGCAATAGAGCTGAAAAAAATTCGGTAAAAACTTTTTAAAAATGCACTGAAGAGAACAGAAGACATTTAGAAGGGAGTACAGAAAAGTAGGATGTATAGAAAATGAAGTGTATGGTTTATCACATAGTGTTTTTTAAGCCAAAGTGTAGGAAATGGAAATTCACAGTATCCTGCAGGATACATTTTTGTGTGTGTTTTGTTGGTGTTAAGGGAAATGTTCTTTCTATGTTTCAGTTTAGAACTCTTTTTTAAAGCATGGCCCTTGTCTATATGGATTCAGAGACCTTCCATTCCTTTGAAATCTTCTTTGTCATCGGCCTCTCATGCAAAAAGGGTCACTCACTTGCTATTGGGATCATGAACACTTGTGTCTTCTAATCACATTTCTCTTCCAAACTCCTGAGTATCCCATTTGGTTCTCTCTTCCTTAACATTTAGGCAGTGTCTATGTGTGTGTGGGTGGGAGACTGTGGGATGTCATTTTTTTCCAAAAACAATTATACAATTACTTGTAAATTCTATAATACGACTACTTTTCTTCCTGTACTTTATAACTTTCTTTATTTTTATATTAATATTTTTACATTAAACTCTTTATATTAATTTACAAACACATCCTAGCCTGCTCTTGTATTCTCTAGGGCCCCTTTTAAAAAAGAAAACATATACTTAAAAGAGTATAGCAAATACTAAAAAATAAGGAGTAGGGAGGCACATTTCAGTAAAAGTATTAAAACAACACGATATAAAATGAGGGGAGGAAGGTCCATTTTTTCAACCCTTTCCCAGGTTAACCTTGGTCATTCCAGGGATGAAGCATTCAGTTTTGTTGAGATGTTTGTGTTTTCATTTCCATCACTGCAGTCCTTATAGGTCTGCTTTTCCTCATGGTGCTTAGAGAAGCCAATGGAGAGGCACATGGCAGGGCAGAATAAACAGAAACAAGGAATAATTAAGGAGGGGGAGGATGAAGTGGAGCATACAAAATGTCAGCTGAAACAATATGGCAGGTGGCAAGAGAACGGGACAGCTGTTGAAAGATCCATGTGCTTCACTGTGTCCTGGTGATTTCCCCCAAACTGAAGAAAGGCCCCATTGGTTTGGGGGGAGCCTTTGCAGTGAACTTAGGAAGAACGTGATAAAAGCAGTATCAGAGCATGGGCATGCATGGCTGCCTTGTCACCTGCAGAGCTGGAAGGACCAGACTCCAGTGAGTGCTGGACAGATGCCAATGCTTTCATGACATTCTGCCTTAGTGAATCCACAAATAAACATAGTCAAACAAAACGAATCCCCAGAGCAGCCATGCCTGAAATGTATTTCTATGTACTTTGTGTCCACTTCTTCTCTTTCAGGAGGAGGTAACCCACTTCTTCATAGGTCCTAGGGTGTTCTAGTCTTGCCCTGGTTAGAACATTTCTTTCCTGGTTGCCCCATTTTATAACGGACTTAGGCTGGTGTCCAGCCAGAGCAAGGCAGCCAGGATAGGGAAAGGACCAGAGGTCAAGAGAAGGAAGGTTTACTGAAGGGACAGGGAAGGTCAGGTTGGGGGAGTACCATGGGGACATATAATAACTGCCTTCAGACATCCAAGGGGCTGTGACAATGAAGAGGGTGCAACTTGTTCTGCCTGATAACAAACCAGGGAAATAGGAGGGAAGGGTGGAGGGGCAGAGAGGCAGACTTCAGACTTAAACTAAAGAAGAGACTTCTGTAATGAGAACCATGTACAAGTGTAATGGATGATCCATTACTGGAGGTGGTAATAATAATAGAGGTAACATTGCTGTAGTGCTTCCTAAGTACCAGGCACAGAGCCAAACACTTTATCATTATCATCTCATTAGGTCCTCACAACACACCTAGCAGTTGCTGCTATTATGATCACCATTTTATAGGTAGGAAAAGTAGGAGAAAAAGAGGTTAAGTGACTTGCCATATATGCCACAGTCACAGTTATCTTCCTGTGAGACCTAGAAACCTCCCCCTGAGGCAGCCCTGACAAGCTGCTCCTGACCCAGCTGGGGGGAAGGAGAAACCCCTGGGCAGTAATGCCTCCCTCAGCTGCTGCCTGGGCAGGTTTTTGTTCAGAGCTGTAGCACTGTGGGAGACCAGTTATAGTCCAGCTGACAGTAATAGACTGCAGCATCCTCAGCCTCCACACTGCTGATTGTGAGGGAGAAATCTGTCCCAGAGCCACTGCCACTGAACCTCGAGGGGACCCCATCGTGCAGGGTGGAAGCATCTCTAATGAGGAGCCTAGGAGCCTGGCCTGGTTTCTGTTGGTACCAGTAGCTGATTGCTAATGTCCTGACTGGCCGTGCAGGACATGGTCACTGTCTCTCCTGGAGACACAGACAGGGAAGCTGGAGACTGGGTCAGCTCAATGGCCCCTTGGGCATCTGCAATCACAAAGACAAGGTAAAGAGTGAGAAAAAAGCAAGTGTATATTTACAGCAGGAGAAATCTCTGGCCGTGTTGTGAGTTAAACCTTCCTGTTCTGGGCCTTGCCCCCATGATCACCAATGAAGTGCCACATTTTCTCTCTGACCCTCAAGATCACAGACATTCTGACTTCTACCCAGAGGGACAAAAGGCAGGGCTGTCTCTGCTCTTCCTCACTCACCTGGCATCCAGAGCAACAGGAAAAAGAGGAGGTGAGCCTGGGACCCCATGTCCATGTGCCTGAGCTCTGAGCTGCCCAGCATCTTCCTCCCCAGTTACCTTTTTATAGCTGCTCTCCTCAGCAGCTTCAGGGGCTGGGAGTGAGCCATGCAAAACAGCTCAGGGAGGGAGGCTTCTGCCCATGGGACAGTCCCCAGTGATCTCACCTCTTGGATAGCCATGAACCCTGTGCTGTGTGAGTACAATTTGCCCTTCTGGGACCCTGGGATGGGGGTATCCTGGTGGAGTTAGATTCAACTGTTTGCCCATCAGCCCTCAAAATCTCACAGGTGCCAAGAAAGCCCAGGACCAGACTTGGACCAGTCTGGAAGTGATTCACATTTGTGTCTTATGTCTTTAATGGGATTACACTCCATTCAAGCCTGAAGCACCCGTCCATCAGCCATGATTCTTATTCTGCTCCCCACTGGTTCAGACTTATTTCTATGACTGTCTGATCATGAGGAAGGAATTTGTAGGCAATAGGGTCAGCACAACAGAAGGGAGTCATTTCCTAGCCTTTATGTAAAGGTTGTCAGAGATTTTCCCCCATCTGCTGAATGACCACAGCTCCTGAAGAAAGTTCCAGCCACCAAAGTCCTTCGAAATGGCAAATGGTTCAGCCTCAGAAATTGATGTGATTTGATGGGAAGACATTATATCTAATGAAGAGGAATTACCATTCCTTTGCTGCCATACCTTTAGTACCATGAGGCCTTTCCATCCAACTTGCAGCTGAAGTTTCCATAAAGGGAATGTCTCCCCCTACTGCAGGGTGAGCTCCTGGAGAGCAGGGCACATCTTACAGCTCTGCTTGGACCTCCAGCTCTTTGCACAGTGTTTTGTCCATCATCACAGTCTAATAAGTATTTTGTAATTCACGAATTTATTCATTTATGAAGAGGGAACTCTATGAAGTCATACTTCAGATTGGCCCCTGTGCACCAGGAAAATCTCATTTTTCTTCCTTCCTACACAGATGATCTGGGAACTTTGTGGCATAAATTCCCATGCAATGGAGTATCCACAGGATCCTTTAAAAAGCACCCAGGTTGGGCCTGCTGGGGTTACAGTGGATAGAGGTCTGGCCCTGAGTCAGGAGGACCTGAGTTAAATCTAGAAGAAATTGTAGAGAAGTTCTAGGATACTTCAGAACTAATTGTAAACTAAATCAACCTATAAGTTATTCATGGAGTCCAATTAAAAATTGGGAATGGTGGAAAATAGGTTAGAATGTGTGGATCAGGAATACATATGAAAGAGTCAAGGATTGTAAACGACACAGAATCCTCATGATAAGCACCTAGTAAAGTCAAAAAATTAGATATTGATCATATTTTCATAGACATGAAATGATTCGTTACTGATGTAAGACTCATTCCCGTGTAATTTCTCTGGGTGGTCAGACTACTGATTTGTTTCAGCAAAGAAGAAAGGTGAGACATGCCTTTAAAACAATTCCATCTAGACATACTTACACAAGGTATGCACATTGAACAATAGGACAGCAGAAAATGACAAAGGCATCAATCATAATGACTTCGTATGAAAGTTCATCCAATGAAAGTCTATTGTCATAGAAAGAGACCAAAGGAGCCTGAAAAGTGGGCAAATGTTTAATACGCTTGCCAAGCGGAAAAAGCCAGACCTCAAGGGCAATACCAGTTTGGATTATAACGTCATCTTCAGCATTTTCTAAAGAAGAATCATAAGCCGTATCACCTCATTGATGATGCTGTCATGAAAGAGGAGTTCGGGAAAGAGAGAGAGACAGAGAGAGACAGAGACAAAGAGAGACAGAGACAGAGCAACAGAAAGAGACAGAGAAGGGGATTGAGGAAACAACCAGCTCAACACCCTCATTGAAAGTGTCCAGAGACTATTTAAGCATAAAAGCAGATGGAGAGAAGGAGGAAGAGGAGAAAAAGAAGGAGGAAGATAAAGAGGAGGAGGAAGAGGAAGAGGAGTTAGATTTCAGCCCCTTTGTTTTAGAGATGAGAAAATGGACAAGATGAAGAAATTTGTCCAAGGTGCAGTAAGTGGCTGTGCTAATGGTTCAAATCCAATCCCCTACTTTTTCCACTGCCCACACTGGAGATGGAATGCCATGTGTAGGACATTAATCCCAGACCAGTTGGACCGGGATTTAGAATTCAGAAAGGAGAGTAATGTGCAATCATCCTTGATTTGTAGTTAGAACCAGACTGTGAAAAACCTAATAAATGAGTCCTCTTGGTGGGGAGTGGGGATGAGTATGGAGAAAGGAGAAGGAGGAGGGAGGAGGGAGAATATTTATTTTTTTAAATGGATCTTTATTGACATCTTTTGTTTGTGTAACAGTTAAATGCTTCCCCGTCTGCAGCCAGAGTAGTGTAAGACAGAGCAGTGAAAGAAAAAGGGGAAGGGGAACTGGAGAAAGAAAAGTCGGGCTAGGCGAGTGTGAGACTAACGCTCATAAGACTAGTTTATTTCAGGTGTTACATGATTATATGCTATAGAAAACAGCTTTGTCTCGTGAGAAATGATCTACAGCATAAACAATCTAAGCAGCTAAAGATCCTCACTTTCTCATGAGAAAGTAGTTTTAATGCCAAATTTCATATCTATTGTTTTCCTGCCCAGTTCTTTGTATTGTCTACCCCAGTCAGCCACCTGGCCTCAAGGCTGGGCATGGGTGACAACTTAGAATCAACATATAACAAGTGGAATTAGGGCAAGAGTCCTGGGAGTGTTTCTCCCGAGGCAAGCCTCTATATGTACTGACCCCTAGTCTCTAAGGACTTAGAGATTTTCCATCAGGACTCGGCCCCCTGCAATTCGCAAGTCGCTGTTACACTGGTGTGATTGGGATGCCAAGAGAAGGTGAGGAAGGAGCTGGCACGTGAGATTGAGCCCATGAGATGAACTTCTATGAGGACAGGATAAGAGGGGCAGACAGAATTAATCAATTCTTGAATCAGTTAACATGTAGTATGTGCGTGATGTATGCTGGGCAGTGTGCTAAGCACTGGAGGTTCAAAATGTTGCTAAGGAATCCTGTTAAAGAAATCCATAGAAAGTATGCTATATACAGGATAGAATTAAGAAGAATTAGAGAAGGCTTCCTGTGGAAGATGGGATAACCAGATTGGGAAAATGCTCTTGGTGGGGAGTGGGGGATAGGTGGGAAGAAAAGAAGGCTGGAGGAGACATCGCGCCTGTGCTTGGACAGCTGCACTGTGTGCAATCTCCGAGTGCTTCCCGCAGGGGCCACCCATCGATCCCCGCCTTGCCCTTTTTCAGACCTCCCCACCCGGCGGGCCTACCCAAGAGCAGCCCTGCCACGGTCCCCGCAGCGGCCCGTGCACCCTCCCGGCTGCGCCATGGCTGTGGGGGCCGAGCCCAGCAGCGGCAGCAGATACCAGCATTTGCAGAATGAGGATGGGTGTGGAGAGCCTAAGTGAGTTGTTAGTGATGCTCGTCCCCTGTACAGCAGCATCTCTGCAGAGTGCAGAGTGCAAAGATGAATCTGGGTTTCCTAAGCTATCTTCTTACAAGGTAGCTACCACTGTGCCTACCTACGTAAGACAAAGCAGAAAGAGCCGAGGCTGTCCCTGGTTCCTCGGAGAGATGATGATTTTGTAGCCAGGGATAATTTTAATGATGCTGACCAGCTGAAGAGAGGACCTGATGGCATCTTCGTGTTAACTTTTTTCATGGCATTCCTCTTTAACAGGATTGGGATTTTGCTGTCTTTCTGTCTGACCACCTCAGCTGCAGGAAGATATGGGGCCATTTCAGGGTTTGGCCCATCTTTAATGAAGTGGATCTTAACTGTCTGATTTTCCACTTATTTTCAAGCCTATTGTGATGGTCAGTACTGGCTCTGGTGGATTTTGCTTATGTTAGGTTTTCTCCTGTTTCTCTTAGGATCTACCATTTATGCAAAGGTTTGGAAGATGCCAGATACTTTTTCAACCCTCCCCAGGACCAGAGTTCTCTTTACTTACTGAAGATGTTTTCTGGCAAATGCCTTCCTGCATTGATGAATTCTCTCTCCAGAAGCAACAGGACACCTGCAGGAAGTGAATCAAGACTTAAAACACTGAAGAAATAATCCCCTGCTTTAAAAAAGAAATAAATACTGCTGAAGATCAAAAAAAAAAAAGAAGGAAGGATGGGGAGTATTTTAAAAACAGGTCCTTATTGACGTCTTTTGTTTTTATAACACTTAAATTCTTGGCTAGTCTATATGTTACCCTGGTCTGCTGGTGCCAAAAGTAAGTGAGGAAAGGTCTAGCACATGAGATTGACCCCATGAGATGAACTTCTGTAAGGACAGGACAAGAGAAGTAGCATGGGATCAATCAGTTCATAAATCAGTAAGTAGTATGTAGTAAGCACCTACTGTGTGCTAGGAATTGTGCTAAGCACTGGAGGTTCACAGATGAGGCAAAAGAAGTGCTGCCCTCAAGGAGCTTACAATCTAGTGAGGGAGATGACATGTAAATAAATCTACATACAGCAAGCTATAGAGCAGATGAACTGGAAATAGAGAGGGAAGCACTAGAATTAAGAGGAATTAGAGAAATGTAGGCCACTGGAGTTTACTGAGTTGGGGGAAGTGGGGATGGTTATAAGATCAGATCTGCACTTTAGGAAAATCACTTTAATGCCTGAATGGCCTGCTTGGATATGGCTGAGTCATCTACATGATGAGAGGAAACAGATCCCAGTGTGTATTTTACCCTGTCCTAAACCAAGACAGTCACATCTTATGGCTCTGTGCTTTAGTCTGTCCCAGTGTGCTGTATTCTTCCCTAGGCAGGTTATCTCTGGAATACTTTGGGTATTGTCCAGTCCCAGGTGCCCCTTTGCTGGAAGGCAGCCAGAGGAATAATGAGGATGGTGAAGGGATTGGAGCCCATTGTGGGTGAAGAAGATCACTGGAGGGAAGCAGGGATGCTTGGCCTGCAGAACATACATGAGGCATCCGGGTGGAGTGGAGGGTGACCTTTAAGCCTTCAATAGTTTATCACAGAATCGAGGTTCGTGGCTTGTTCCGGTTTGGGACCAGTGGCAGAAACTCCTGCCATGGGGAGAAGCTGAAAAGAGGCAGATTTAATACTTGAAGTAAGAACAAGGTAGCTATGGAGAAAACAAGTCTTTCCTAAACAAAAAACCTACTATATTCCAGGCACTGTATTTAAGTGATTTACATATAGAGCAGTTACTGCCCTGGTCTCCCTGCCTGAAGGCCAAGTACTTTACTTCTGCCCCCTTCCCCAGGGTTCTCTGGTACCTTTAAGGGGGGTTAAGTATGTCTATGCTCCCTGCCCTTGACTCTAGCTACCACTGATGGCATTACTTACAAGTCTAGAAGGGTCTTCTACTCTCCAATTTCATTTAGCCATTAATAGTCAGAATAGCTTTTCCAAAGAAATGTTTACTTCAAACATATATTCACAAACATATGAATAGTACATCAGGCTCGACTTTCTCTCTCTCTCCTCCTTGTACAGACACACACACACATTCACACATACACATGCACAAGTACACTCAGTATCTCTGTCCTGAGGAGGGCAGTAGCGTCATAGTTTAGCTCAGTTCTTACAGAGTACAGTCTGAATTTCCTGATCCCAAATCCCACGTGGGCTCACATCCCTGGAACCATGGCATCTGAGGGTTTCCTTGCCAGGTTGGCAGGATGCCACACCCTGCCTGGGATCCTGGATCTTTAGACACCATGAGTTGAACTCCTGATCCAGTAGAGAGTACTCCTGACCCTGAAAATGAGAAAGACCAATGACTGAAGAAGATCAATGCCCCAGGCCTAAGGGAAAGAGAGTAGAGGAAGGAAGGAATCCTTCTTCCCTTTCACCTCTTCAGCTCATGGCACCCAGTCCTGGGTGAGATGGGCCCTTCACCTTCTGATCTGCATGTGGAAAGAGCTCCAGCAGGGAAGAGAGCAACTGCCCACTGTGGCCCCTTTGAAGATGCAGCATTTTCCTGCCAGGTAGGGAATTAAGGAAGCTGCCCCCACTGCCATGATAGGGAGCTGCAGAGAACAGGGTGCCCCCAGGTTAGGTGCTCTTGGCTTGTGCCAAGAAAGTTCTGTTATAGGAACATTCTTCTGCTTGATGCTCACAACAGCTCTGGGAGTTAAGTTATTCTTATCTGCATTGACAGTGGAGGAGCCTGAGACAAATAGCGTTAGGTGACTTACCCAGGGTCACAATGCTAGTAACCTTCTGAGGGTGGATTTGAACTTGAGTCTTCCTGAGTGCAGGCCCAATGTTTGAGCCATTGCACCAACTAGCTCCCTCCAGGCAATGAAAGTTGTGTCAAAGTGTCAGTGATAAACTCTTACTGGAGGTAAGTATTTTGCCCACAAGGGAGGTCCTCAGGAAGAAGGGTTAGTATATGTGAGAGTTATTGTTAAAGTATGAATGATAAGATTTGGCAATAAGTGTGAGTGTGAGTGAGGAGTGGAGGATGACACTCAGGCCAGGATCCTGGTGACTGCACAGATGGAGAGTTATAGGAAAGGTTGGGACAGAGAGGAGGAGGAGAGAGGCCATGATGGGTGCTTCTTCAGCCAGGAGTTTCCTAGGCCAATGTGAAACAACAGGTGCAACCATTCCATCATTTCATGGAAAATAAAAGGAAAATAGGAAGTAGCGAGTCTCAACATCTTCCTCTGAGGCCTTGAAAACGTCCCCCAAGACAAGCCAGACAATCTGTCTCTGTCCCAGCTGGGGGAAAGACTCAGCTCTGTCTCTTCATCCAAAGGACTTGATAACCCTCTATTGGAATAAAAGTAAGTTTTGTTCTCTGCATGATCAAACTCAGATTTGCCATCTAAGTATTCTTGTTTTTCAGATTACTGCCTTGTGGAATATTGATTTCCAAGATTTCTCTGGATTTTGCTAGAAGCTGCTAGGTCTTGTGTGATATTGAGCCATTCCTTGGGACTTGACATACTTTCTTTCTGGAGTTTGGTCACATTTTTTCTTTCTCTGGATGATAGGCGTTTTAGGCACCCCTGGGTCTTTTCCCTTGTCCTGTGCATCTCAGTGTACTCGTGCTATATTGTTGGTCTTTCAGTCAGTATCTATCAAGTACCCGCTCTGAAGGAAGCACTATGGTAAGCAATTGGGGTACAAGAAGAATCCAAAGTTATGCCTGCCTTCAAGGAGATTACAATGTAATGGGGAGACAACAGGTAACCAAGTTATGCAAACAAAGTATATTCAGATAAATAGGAAAAAATGAGCAGAGGGAAGACCCCAGAATTAAGAAGTGTTGGGAAAGGCTTCCTGTGAAAGATGGGATCTTGGTGAAGACATAAAGGGAATCAGTAAGTGGAAATGAGGAGGGAGGGCATTCCAGGCATGGGGACACCCAAAAATGTGCAGAGCCACGAGCTGGGGTGTCTGGTTCATGGGTCACCCCCCCAGAGGCCAGTGTCACTGGATTGAAGAGTACGTGTTGGAGTGAGGGTGAAACAAGACTGGAAAGGTAGGAGGGGCTAGGTAGTGAAAGGCTTTGATGCCAAACAGAAACATTTGTGTTTGATTCTGGAGGCAATAGGGAGTCCCTGGAATGTATTGAGTAGGAAAGATGACAGAGTAATCCCTGAGTTTAAGGAAAAATCACTTTGTTACCTGAATGGAGGATGGATTAGAGTGGGGAGAGAATGGAGGCAGGCAACCACCCCCCAGCAGCCAATGCCAATCCAGGCCTGAGGTGATGAGGCTGCAGCAGGGGTGGCAGTGTCAGAGAAGAGGAGGGGGCATATTCAAGAGATTCTGCAAAGAGGAAATTGATGGGTTTTAGCCACAGCTTAGATGTTGGGGTAGGAGGAGGCAGTGAGAAATAATGAGGAGCCCAGGATGACTCCTAAATTAGTGCCTGAGGGATTTCTAAGAGAGGTGTTGCCCTCTACAGGATTGGGAAAAGTAGGGGAAGGGGCAGGTTGAGGGGGAAATTCAGCAAGTTGTTTTGGGAGTCTTGAGTTTGAGATGTGTACTGGACTTCCAGTTCTTGACGTCTGAAAGGCATTTGGAGATGCCAGATTGGAGGCTGGCAGAGAGATGAGGGCAGGAAAGGGAGATTTGTGAATTGTCAGCAATGCAATAGGAATTAAATCCATGAGAGCTGAGCATCTCATCAAGTGAAGTAGTAGAGAGGGAGAAGAGAAGAGGACCAGGACAGAGCCCTAAGGGGCTCCTATGGTTAGAGCATCCAGCAAAGATGATGAGAAAAGTCTGACCAGTATAATGACCAAGGCAATCATGGCTCCAAAGGACCTACGATGAAGTGTGTTATTGGCCTCCTGGAAGAGAAGTGATTGGCACAAGGAACAGAGACAGATTCTAGAGCATAGCTACTGTGTGGATTGTTTTGTTTCATGATGTGTATTTCTCACAAGGTTTTGGTTTTTCTCTTTCATTCTTTCTGTTTTAATTGGTGGGGAAGGGAGGAAAGGTCAGGGGGAAGTGAGGTTAGCAGTAGTGCTGAAAAAAATTAGGTAAAAAATTTTTAAAAATGCACTGAAGAGAGCAGAAGACATTTGGAAGGGAGTACAGAAAAGTAGGATGTACAGAAAATGAAGTGTATGGCTTATCACATAGCTTTTTTCAAGCCAAGGTGTATGAAATGGAGATTCACAGTTTCCTGTAGGATGTATTTTTTTCGTGTTTTGTTGATGTTAAGGGAAATGTTCTTTCTGTGTAAGTTTAGACTCTTTTTTAAAACATGGCCCTGTATATATGGCTTCAGAGAGCTTCCATTCCTTTGAAATCTTCCTTTGTCAATCAGGCCTCCCGTGCAAAGAGAGTCACTCAGGCTGCTGGACTCATGAACACTTGTATCTTCTAATCACATTTCTCTTCCAAGCTCCCTCTAGATTTATCCTGACTATCCCATTTGGTTCTTTCTTCCTTTACATTTAGGCAGTGTCTATGTGTGTGTGTGAGACTGTGGCATGTCATTTTTTCCCCAAAAGAATTATATAATTACTTGTAAATTCTATAATATGACTACTTTTCTTACTTTACTTTATACATTTCTTTATTTTTTCATTACTATTTTTATATGAAACTCTTTATATTAATTTACAAAAACATCCCAGCCTGTTCTTCTATTCTTTAGGACCCCTTTTCAAACAAACATTAAAAAAAAAGGGTCAGTGTTTTTGGATTTTTTTTCCTCAGTGAGATAGATCCATCCATAAATTCCATATTATGACATTATCTTGACCTAAATGTTTAATACTTTTTACATTAATTTACAAATGTATCTGTGCCTGCCTCCTATACTTGAAAGAGTATAACAAATACTAAAAAATAAGAAGTAGGAGGCACATTTCAGTGAAACCAACCAGTAAATCACACAACATAAAAGGAGGGGAGGAAGGTCCATTTTTCCAACTCCTTTCCCGGGTCAACCTTGGTCATTCCAGGTTTTGTTGGGATGTTTTTATTTTCATTTACATCACTGCAGTCCTCATAGTTTTCCTTGTGGTGCTTAGAGAAGCCAATGGAGAGGGACACGGCAGGGCAGAACCAACAGAAACAAGGAATTATTAAGGAGGGGGAGGATGAAGAGGATCATAGAAAATGTCGGCTGAAAAAATACGGCAGATGGCAAGAGAACGGGACAGCTGTTGGATGATCCATGTGCTGCACTGTGTCCTGGTGATGTCCCCCAAAGTGAAGAAGGGCCCCACTGGTTTGGGGGGAGCCTGTGAGTGAACTTAGGAAGGACATTACAAAAGCGGTGTCATTGCATGGGCACGCATGGCAGAGCTGCCATTTACACAGATATAAGGACAAGACTCCAGGGGGTGCTGGAGAGACTCCCATGCTTTCATGGTGTTCTGCCTTAGTGAAACCACCAAAAAACATAGTCAGACAACATCAATCTGCAGAGTAGCCATGCCAGAAATGCATGCCTCTGTACTTTGTCTGCCTCCCTTCTCTGTGGAGAGGAGGTAACGTAGTTCTTTGTAGGTCCCAAGATGTTCCAGTCTTGTCCAGGTTAGAGCACCTCTGGAATAATGCTTTCTCTCCTGGTTGCCCCATTTTAAAATGGCCTGAGACAGGCTGGTGTCCAGGCAGAGCTAGGCAGCCAGGATGGGGAAAGGACCAGAGGCTAAGAGAAGGAAGGTTGGCTGAAGGTTACAGGGAAGCTTAGCTTGGGGGAGGCCCATGGGGGCAAGTAATAACTGCCTTCAAGCATTCATAGGGCTCTTAGGAGGAAGAGGGTGTGACTTGTTCTGCCTGATACCAAACCAGAGGAATAGGAGTGAAGAGTGGAGGGGCAGAGAGGCAGACTTCAGACTTAAACTAAAGAAGAGACTTCCGTAATGAGAACCATGTAAAAGTGTAATGGACGATCCATTACTGGAGGTGGTAATAATAATAAAGAGAAGTGACATTGCTGTAGTGCTTACTAAGTGCCAGGAGCAGTGCCAAACACCTTATCATTATTATCTCATTAGGTCCTCACCACAAACCTAGTAGTTGGTGCTGTTATGATCACCATTTTACAGGGAAGAAAAGTAGAAGAAATTGAGGTTAAGTGACTTGCCGGACATGCCACAGTCACAGTTATCTTCCTGTAAGACCTAGAAACCTCCCCTGAGGCAGCCCTGACAAGCTGCTCCTGACCCAGCTGCTGGGGAAGGAGAAGCCCCTGGGCAGTGATGCCTCCCTCAGCTGCTGCCTGGGCAGGTTTTTGTTCAGAGCTGTAGCACTGTGAGAGGATTACTCTTGCTCTGCTGACAGTAGTAGACTGCAGCATCCTCAGCCTCCACACTGCTGATTGTGAGGGAGAAATCTGTCCCAGAGCCACTGCCACTGAACCTCGAGGGGACCCCATCGTGCAGGGTGGAAGCACCTCTAATGAGGAGCCTAGGAGCCTGGCCTGGTTTCTGTTGGTACCAGTGTAGGCTGGTACCAACGCTCTGACTGGCCGTGCAGGACATGGTCACTGTCTCTCCTGGAGACACAGACAGGGAGGCTGGAGACTGGGTCAGCTCAATGGCCCCTCGGGCATCTGCAATCACAAACACAAGATAAAGAGTGAGAAAAATGCAAGTGCATATTTACAGCAGGAGAAATCTTTGGCCATGTTGTGAGCTAAACTTTCCTGTGCTGGGCCCTGCCCCCATGATCACCAGTGAAGAGCCACATTTCCTCTCTGACCCTCAGAATCACACACATTCTGACTTCTGCCCAGAGGGACAAAAGGCAGGGCTGTCTCTGCTCTTCCTCACTCACCTGGGATCCAGAGCAACAGGAAAAAGAGGAGGTGAGCCTGGGACCCCATGTCCATGTGCCTGAGCTCTAAGCTGCCCAGCATCTTCCTTCCCAGATCCCTTTTTATAGCTGCTCTCCTCAGTAGTTTCAGGGGCTGGGAGTGAGCCATGCAAAACAGCTCAGGGGGGAGGCTTCTGCCCATGGGACAGTCCCTAGTGATCTCACCTCTTGGGGAGCCCAGAACCCTGAGCTGTGTGAGTGCAGCATTCCCCTTCTGGGACCCTGGCATTGGGGTATCTCAGTGGTGTTAGACCCCACTCTGTCCCCATCAGCCTTGAAATCCTGAAAGGCGCCAAGAAAGCTCAGACCAGACTGAGACCAGGAAGAAGTGATTCACATTTGTGTCCTGTGACATCAATGGGGTTAACCTCCATTTTAGCCTGAAGCATCATCATCACCATCAACCATGATTCTTATTCTGCTGCCCACTCACTGGTTCAGAGTGATTGGTACCAGTGTCTGATCATTAGGGAAGAATTTGTAAGCATTAGAGTCAGTATAACAGAAGGGAGTCATTTCCTAGTGTTTATATAAATGTTGCTGGATTTTTCCCCCCTCTGAAGAATTACCACAGCTACTGAGGAAAGTTCCTGCTACCAAAGTCCTTTCAAATGGCAAATGGTTCAGAATATGATTTCCTTGGAAGAAATTACATCAACTAAGAGGAATTGCCATCACTTTGCTGTGCACCCTGTGGACCATGAGACCTTTCCATCCAACTTGCAGCTGAAGTCTCCCATATGGAACATCTCCCCCTACTGCAGGGTGAGCTCCTGGAGAGCAGGGCCATCTGGCAGCTCCACTTGCATCTCCAACTCTTAACACAGTGATTTGCCCATCATGACTGCCTAATCAATATTTTTGAATTCATTAATGTATTCATGTATTAAAAAAGCACTATAAGAAGCTATGCTTCGGATGGGCCCCTCTACACTAGGGAAAAGCCATTTTTCTTCCTCAATGACACTACAGAGATGATCTGGAATGTTGGGATATGAATTCCCATGCAAGTGGAGTAGCAATAGGATGCTGTAAAAAGCATCTAGGTGGAGTTGCTAGGTGATGCAGTGGACAGAGCCCCTGCCTGGGATTCAGGAGGACCTGAGTTCAACTTGGTCCTCAGCCATTTACTAGCTGCCTGGCTGTGAGACCCTGGGCAAGTCAGTTAACTCTAACTGCTTCCCTCAAAAATAAATAAATAAAAGCCACTACTAAGGCCAGAGAACTCACAATCTAGAATTTCATATATAAGTTAAGGGAAACTTCTCTCATGTAGAGGTAATGTTACCCATCCTGCAGCAGCCTCTCCCCAGGGACCTGGCAGGCCTCCCCTGGGCACTCAGCTTCTCTCTCCCTTTGCTCCTCTCTCCTGCCCTCACTGGCTCCTTGGTGCCTGGTAGTGGCTGGGCTGAGTAGCTACGCAGTGACCTTCACCTACTGCTCCTCCCTACCCTGGTTTCCTGTCTCTGTCCCACTGCACAGTCCTGTCCTCATCTC